>NC_079425.1:12749973-12764973 GCF_026213295.1 Gadus chalcogrammus | reverse complement strand
GATTTGCCAATATTAAATTAGACAGGTATATTGAGATGATAGAAATGTAACTCGTATAACGTTTAGGAGATATATAACGCCTGTCAAGTTGAGCTAAACCGTGTTAATAGCATTGCTTATGCTTCTTGTTAGATATGATTCATTCCCCAAAAAGACATTTTGGATATATTTAAGAGCCTGCATGAATGAAAAAAAGGTTGCAGGGACAAGGGTATCTGAGTTGTGTAATTTGAGTACTATTTGCTCAAATTTACTATTTGCTTGGATCCTTCTTTCTTCTGCTTTTGGATTGCGGGTAGAATGTCTGGTTTGGTTTCGAGTACATTTATTTTTAGGCTTGTAATGGCCATCTGGGAGTTCTATCCCTATACAGAATGGCTATTGCACAGCAATCCACATTTAATTCAAATTGATAAATGGATTAATTCACAATGAAAAAATAATCGGACTGGCTCGAAGGCCACAACATCACTTCTTCAATGAAGGCCATCAAGTAAGTATACACAGCCATCTCTCAGTTTGTGTTTGAGTGTGTGGATGTGTGTGTGTTTATGTGTGTAGGTGTGCTTGTGCGTGCGTGTGTGTGTGTGTGTGTGTGTGTGTGTGTGTGTGTGTGTGTGTGTGTGTGTGTGTGTGTGTGTGTGTGTGTGTGTGTGTGTGTGTGTGTGTGTGTGTGTGTGTGTGTGTGTGTGTGTGTGTGTGTGTGTGTGTGTGTGTGTGTGTGTGTGTCTGTGTGTGTGTGTCTGTGTGTGTGTGTGTTTATGATACTGCCCAACATGTCAATGCAGAAGCCATGGCTCTCCTGCACACATGGCTGAAACATTATGTATACTATACTCCTCACATGCCGCATTACAAATGGCGTACTGCATGCTGATTGGCTAGCCAGGTAAACACTCTTTTACATCAATAACAAGGGCCCCCGCCCAAAACCACCGAAACACACACAGTTATACAACTAAATAACATGAAAAATGCTCAAATATGTGCTGGATGTCTTCAGACTATTCAATATTGATGCAAGGCTGAAATAGAGTCGCAATTGACTGAATGTTCGCGTAGCTTACGTTCCTATTAGCTTTGATGGAATGTATTTGTCATCCTATTACAGCGGATACTTGGCGAGGCACGCGCTTGTTTAGCAGATCTTTGTTTATCCTGTTGAAATAATGTGTGTTTACTCATGATGATTACCCAGCTTACAGGTATCAGATGTAAATGGACGCGGCAGTGACACTTGTTTGACTTTCCCAACTGGTATAGCAACCTTTTCCTATACCTTTACTATTTATATAAAAAATAATTCACATAGAGTTCACATTTTGTTCTGAGATTATAATTCGGAACGATGAGAAAAAAGTGTATTATTATACCACAGCATTGTTAAAATGCTGTTAAAATATTGATTCCGCAATAACGTTCCAACGCCTCCTCTCTTTACCTCCTCTCCTCATTTCTCCTCTGTTCACCTCACTGCCTTCCCCGCTCTCCTTACCTCTCCTCCTCCTTCTCCCTCTCTTCATATCTCCTTTACCCTCCTAACCCCTCCTCTCCTCACCTCTACTTTAGTCACCTCACCCCGTAACCTCCACTCCTTTACTCCTCTCTCTCCTCGCCCCTCTCTTCTCATCGCAGTATATATATAAAATATATAAAACAGCAGCTTCTAAATCACTCACTACAAATACAAACTCAGCTTATCTCATTACTAATTTCTTCTACTACGAAACAGCCCATAGCTTGATTCATAGTCTTTTATTTATTGCTTCAACCACCCTTGTTTGTTGTGACATTATAATAAAATATCGGCAATCCAAAGGTGACCTTGCCTCTAAAGCTATTCTGTGTTTCTTTTCTGTTTCACATGAAACAAATGAGTAAGTAAAGCTTGAGATGTAGCCTCGAGTAGTAAATAATTAGTTTTGAGCGTATTTGGATTCAAAGCGTTTGCTAATGTTTGATTTGTAAGACACAATTAGATTAGCAGTTCCTCCCTCCCATCGACCGCTTCCCTGTGTAATGAATGTCTTCAGTGTTCCTAAAAGACGTTTTAAGAGACCCATCCCCATCATGATCCCGAGAGGACATGTGGCACTCCCAAATGGGATTCAACTTCACTATTTAGCAAACACATATACATAACGGAATCTTCTTTCTAACTGACTAATTAATCAACAATTAATTAACAATTAATGAACCAAGCAATCATTGAATATTGTGTCCGGCTATGTTATATTCTGGGTATTATAGCCTAGTTGAACACAAACAGAGTCATTGCAAGAATGGGGATAGGTTTGGTTTAATACCGTTTTCAGTGAAAAAGTAGTTAATGTTCCAGACAATTGTTTGCCTGTGAATGGTTGCACCGCATAATGTACGGTTAGATAATATTAGATTTCCACATTTAGTTTGGAAAATTTCACCCTATGAATATAGATGAGTGATGAATAAAGAACCAGAGCAAACCAGATGGCGGTTCTTCACAAACATTTATACACGTAGAACATTTACATACAAGTAGTGGTGGGGAAAAATTTGGTACGGTCCTAGACCAACACCAATACTTGTCAATGTCGAGCACCAATACTTGGTACGGTCGAAAACCACAACTTGTTATTGCCCAGCAGAAATCCTTTGTACGGTAGAACACCAACACTTGGTACTGTCGAGGAACATCACTCGGTACAGTCATACACCAAGACTTAGTACTGTCGAGCAACATCAGTTGTTACGGTCGAACACCAACACTTGGTACTGTCCAGCAACAACACTTGGTACGGTCAAACACTTGGTGAATGCATTTCCTAACATTTGAAAGAGTTTCCAGTCTCTCAGCGGGAACAGAAGAAGGAATAGGATGGTAGAAGATGCAGGACGGCATAATAGGATATGAAAGAATAACTTCATGATGTCACTGACTATAAGAGCGAGAGAAGCAGCTCAAAAGGTTTACGGAGAGAACAAAGGGAGGGCAACATGTGAACATGCAGACATTATCTTGCGACAACAAGCCTGTTTCCCCACCGCAGCATGCGGCTACGCAGCCATGCAGTAAACTGTGGAACCATCCGTGCTCGCTTCACTCACATTCACGTGCAGCTCCGCTACCAAACAAACAGAGAAGCCTCTGCCTCCTCCTCTTTCTTATTTTCCAGCCCATTAGGCTAAACAGAAGAAAAAATATGTTGCCAAGATTATTGACCATAAAATTAATTATTTAGGCCGGGGATTAATTGTATTTCCGCCCCTGCCTCGTCTTTAAGATGAAGAAAGGCAAACCAAGAGAATCATGATTTTAGGAATATGATGCAACAATAACGATACATATATATATATGTTTTTTTTTAATTTATTAACAGGCACACACACACACACACACACACACACACACACACACACACACACACACACACACACACACACACACACACACACACACACACACACACAAATAAAAAAATAAATAATAACAATCTTAATTGAGCTAAACCGCAAAATATGCAGTAAACTGCAAAAATATACTCACAAACACAGTTCTATTTTTTAGAGAAGTACTAGAAATACCAATACAATGACTAGACGCTGTGCCGACATATGAGAGAGATCTTATAAGTGAGTACTGATACATACTAACATACTGCATGTTTTTATATGCATACTTAAAATACAGAAACCCTTAAATAGATAATGAGCATTAGAAATGTAGGTCAGATTCTGCTAATGCTTTCAGTCCTTAGTCACCCTTACAGTCGGTATTTAAAACCAATATGAAGTATAATTTACGATTCATGATACTATTGATGCATATATAACACAATGTTTGCTGTTGGAGTATCTCCTGGAGCAACACCATATATAATCTGTTGGTATTTTATTCCAAAAAAAAAAAAAAAAGAAAGAGAGAGAGAGAGAAAGAGAAAGAGAGAGAGAGAGAGAGAGAGAGAGAGAGAGAGAGAGAGAGAGAGAGAGAGAGAGAGAGAGAGAGTGACAAACAGAGGGAGAAATTGAGTGAGGGAGCAAGATAGAGAACGATAGACAGAAACAGAGATAGAGAGAGAGTCACACAGAAAGAGAGAGACATAAGGGGATATAGGATCAACATAAGCTCCAACACAAACTCAGCTGTTTCTGTCAACCCCCCCCCCCTCCCCCCCACCATCCCCAAACCCCTCCTCCTCAAACACATAAAAACTACTACAACGCGACACTCAGTCAGTCTGTCTGTTGTCGGCTCCGCACCAGATTTGGCCGATTTGCATACGCTCACAACCTGCCAAATAACCGTCCAATTGGGAAATCGCGGTGCCATCAAATAAAGGCTGGATGTATATTGGTTTTTCCTCCTTAGGATCCCTGGTTGCCAATTTATGGTTGGAAAGGCACTAGTGGCGTGACAAAGACAGGAATCAAACGCAACGCCGTCTCAGAAAACACTGAGGACAACAGTACGGCAACAATCCCTCGGAGATCGCAGCCATATTCACAACAAACAAACAAACTCAACGAAAGAAAGAAAGTTGAGGAAGCAGTTTTTTATGACCATAGCAGCGTCAGGAAGCTTGTGTCCCGTCTGCTGAATGTCAGCCTCGATCTCTGCATTCCACTGGATTATTAGAAATTGCAGGCGCTTCGTCTGTGATTCAACCGGTCAATAAGCGCGAGCGTGGTTTTACATACGTTAAGCTCTGGACTCCATCTCTGTAAGCTACTGGAGGTGCGTAAGAAACACACCTTCAGGTGAGAACCCGACAGGGGCAGCCGGTGTCACAACCAATCAAAGGAAGCGCTCGATATGCATTTCCTTCTCCAAGCAGAGGTGAGATGAAGGGCAGGCTGAGACACAAAACAACAGAAAGTTGTTGCGTAATGCGCTGCAACAAGTCACGTGATAACATGCAGCAACCCGCCGCAGGTCTGCCGGCGCAAAAGCAAAAACAACTTAATGGATTAATTGGGAGCCGGCGGAGATAATTAGACCTTTGAGGGGATATGATCCCACCCCTCGTCAACTGTTGCCTCAGAAGCGGAGATACGGAGTGCTCCTGCTGTGTAATGGAGATAATTAGCGGGAGACTGTTGTGTCACTGTCCAAAGATTAGCCAGTGGGAGAGGCTAAACACGACTCATTAACGCACGGCTACAACCTGAGACCTGCTCGAGACAACACTCGTGCTGCATCTACCTTGTTGGTGTCTTAAGAGGAATCCAATCATGCGATAGAGCTTTGCTTTATTTTGTTTTTTTCATTTAAGTGCCACGCGAGTCTGAAATTAATTTCCCGTTCTCCGTCCCCACGAAGCAGATACCAGGTCTTAGACTAAAGCTTCCTCTCGCTTTACTGCTACTTTCTCTTTCAAAACCAAAACCTGGCCCTGTTGCCCGTGGGGATAAACCCGACGGCATGGTGGATGACTGATATGTGAGACTGACGCAGGCCAGTGGAGGGCTTGTTTACTGGCCACCTATTGGCTCGCCAGGTGTCCTTCAGGCTTGTTTACTGGCCTCCCATTGGCTGGCCAGGTGTCCTTCAGCAAGGCAGACAGACAGTGAGCAGGAGGCCAAATTGATTGGTGTTCTCTTTCCCACCAAGAGGACCTGAACTCAATTTGCTTGTGATGGCTTCAATTTCCTGTCTGGCCAAAATTCTGCCTTCTCTCTACCTCTCTCTTGCTAGTCCTCTCTCTCTCTCTCTCTCTCTCTCTCTCTCTCTCTCTCTCTCTCTCTCTCTCTCTCTCTCTCTCTCTCTCTCCTCTCTCTCTCTCTCTCTCTCTCTCTCTCTCTCTCTCTCTCTCTCTCTCTCTCTCTCTCTCTCTCTCTCTCTCTCTCTCTCTCTCTCTCTCTCTCTCTCGCATCACGTGTGCAGTAATAACCGTCTCTCCCTGCACTCATGTGGACAAATTCACCCAGGGCTACAGCAGAAACCATGCTTTTAAGTCTGGCTTTGACCTTAGGTCCTTTTTGTAGTTCCTGGAAAAGCACCATTTGCTGTTTTCCACCCGCCGACACCCGGGCCAGAGTGCAGCAAGAAGCTTTTCTTTGAGGAGTGGGATCCGTCTTGAGTGTTCATCTCCCTTCTGGATGACAGAAGGTCATCACATCTGGTATCCAGACCACCGCTGTTCCAAAACGACTTCCTGCGAATACCAGTAAAACCACCAACACCTTAAGGGCTCCAAACTCCATTCCTGTTCATGTTTTTCTATGATTATTATTATATCTGTTCACAGCAATCAGGAAAGAAATACTGAACCTCGACTCATTTCAAAGTTGAACTTTGGAAAGCGCTGGTTTCACCAACCCCTGGAAAACGGCATAACTCGTCAACTCTTTCAGCATGGACACTCTGTCCAGGGGGCAAACACATTCAACGTGCACATACCGGCGGACCGGTCAACTGCTGATTAGGAAAGCATGGGGATCTAAAGCCAGAGTCAAGCGCAGCACTGTTTGAAGTGATTAACTTATGCGCTCCCTCTTGCTGTTGTTGCTGTTAGATAAACATACCCCACCACTCTCACCTCTCTCTGTTAGATAAACATTCCACACACTCAGCATTTGGCAGCTTACGTCAAGATGAGAGATTTTACACGGCATTATCAGGGACGGCCAGGTTGTAGAGAGGGGGTATTAGCTGGCCCTCGCTGAATGTGCTACTAAGGCAAAGATGTGCCTCAGATTGGTGAGGCAGTGGAAGAGATGGTTGAGATTCTCAGCACTTTTGGATGATCTAGATGGCAGAGGGGATATTAGGAGCGGTCGAGGTGCGAGGTCGGCAAGCCATATCATTAAGCCGTACATTAAGAGGTCATAAAAGGTTTTAGCACCCGGTGTGGACTTAACACGCTATTACGAGTTGTGCCAGAGGCCCGCCCCCTCATGACATCTCATGTAGCAATGTCCTATCAGGAAAAGCCATTTTTTCAATATGTCATTCTCAGGTCTAGTAATCAACCAAAACCAAGCTTTATATTATGTCCCAATCACCATTCACAAGTACATTTGATTCTCTCCTTCATTCTGTATACTCTGTTCTACTGTCATATTCTTATCTTCTTTTTTCAGTTCTCCTCCACTCTCCTCTATTGGGTTGTTGTTGTCCTGGTAGAGTTTAGTTCCTCAAGGTTGCTTTAGAGTGAGCTCTCCTTTCTCTACTCACAAAAGCACCACATCTCCCCTTTCTCTACTTCATCTCTCCATCCTCTACTGGAGAAGGAAACAACCCCATCTCTTACATCCTCTACCTAGAGGAGGAAATGACCTCCTCTCTCCATCCTCTACCTCTACCTCTAGTAAAACTATCTAATGTTTGACATATTTTACCCACCGTCCCCCGGCGGCGTCGGAGCCATATGCCACGGAGGCAATACACCCACATTAAGTCTCTCAGCACACAATCAGCCAGACCCCGGGCTTTGTTATTCCCTTCTTCTCTCATCTGGGTACGCGGGCGATTTATTGCTTCATGGAGACTCATTTCTCACAGCCGTTTCTCATGTTGTGATGTTTCCTCGGCTTTTATTTGATTTTTGCTTTATTTCCGGGGCCGAGACGGGTGAAACAGGGGGGGCTTTATTGTGCATAAACAGATTGCCTGCAACGTATCGTCGTAGCAGCGATCCGTGCATGATTCCTTCTTCGGTATCTCAGTAAAGCAGCAAATGGAGGCCATTAGCGTGGATGTAGAACCTGCGAGCCGCAGCATCTCTCACCGCATGGCAACGGTGATTCATCACGGTGCGCAGGTGTAATTAAAGCACTTAAAATGTATTTGATCGAACAAAATACATATCTTCTGAGCTGACCATCTATGAACCACACAAACACCCCAACGCGAGACCAAGGTCCCCCTCATCAGACGACCAATGATGCTCACCTTGAGGGAGGAACTATGCATACAATGCAGTATTCAAGTCAATAAGTGTTTCTTCGTGGTCCATGCTAGGCTGTCTCATCCTCAGCGTTGCATAGAGTTCACATTTATACATTAAAGTCAGCTGAGGTCTCAAGTTCCTGCAGAAAACCACAGAAGGTGCAGACCATCCCCTTTGTTAGAGGACTGGAGAGGAGAGGAGAGGAGAGGAGAGGAGAGGAGAGGAGAGGAGAGGAGAGGAGAGGAGAGGGAGGAGACTAAAGGAGAGGGGATAGGAGAGGAGAGGGAGGAGAGGAAAGGAGAGGGGACAGGAGAGGAGAGGAGAGGAGAGGAGAGGAGAGGAGAGGAGAGGGGAGAGAAGAGGTGAGAACCGTAGAGGAGCCAAGAGGGGGTGAGAATAGAGGGAGGAGATGGGAGGGAGGGAACAGGAGAGGAGAGAAGGGAAGAGGAAGGAAAGGAAAGGAAAGGAGAGGAGAGGGGACAGGAGAGGAGAGGAAAGGAGAGGGGATAGGAGAGGAGAGGGAAGCGAGGAAGGGAGAGAGGAGAGGAGAGGAGAGGAGAGGAGAGGAGAGGAGAGGAGAGGAGAGGAGAGGTGAGGAGTTGAAAGGAGAGGAGTGGAGGGGGAGGTGAAAGAACAGAAACCCTGCCAAGCACTGCAGGGGGGAGGCAGGTGGCAGGGATTTGGGAGGGATGGGGGGGAGTGACATGTCCCTACACCAGCAGCCATAAAAACCGCCAGATTAAAGCAGAGGAAAACTTCACGCTATGTCACAGGAATGACATGTTATGACACTAGATGGCACGTGGGCGACTTCACTTCCAGGTGTTTAAGGTTTGAGGTGTCGGAGGTTGGTCTCTACGTGTCTATTTAGAGGCTGACCTCTCGACCTTCAGGAAGAGTGTTGATGGAAAGGGAAGATTGGAGAGTAGACGTGGGATGGGCATGAGTGTGATGTCGACTGACGCCGACAGACTGTTACCAGGTGGGTGCTCCATCCGGAAGGGAGAGTGCGATCCTATAGCGCTACTATACTACTACTACATAGATAGGAAGACAAACAAACAAAAATAAAATTACAAAAACATCAAGAAACATTGAAAGGATATCTGAAGGGTTACCTGGCCAAGAAGGAAGCACACCTCAGATAAAATAGGTGAAACTGTAATAAGCAGCAGCACACATAGCATTTGACGATAGATGTGCAAAACGCAGCCAATCGTGTTCTGTTCCAAGTCTTTCAGGTGGCCTTTGAAATAAGGAAGGGAGTCAGTTTTAAGTATTTTTGCAGCTGATTCCTGGGGCTGCATAAGAAAAGGCTTTCTCACCCATCTCAGTCCTAAAGCGTGAAACAGGCAGAGATGGATCACATCTTGGGAGTGCAGACCATAATGACCTTGGCATTCTGATAGATTGATAGACGGAAAGACACAAAGATAGATAGATGAGCAAAAACCAAAAGGAGCACAAAACATTTCAACAAACAAGCTGATCAAAGATCAGAGGAGAACAGTCTCCCTTGATGTTTGTATCATCTTATATGTTTCAAAGATTCTAAATACATAATAATTACTACCAAAAACACATCCTTTCAAGAGCCCTTTCTTCTCGATAAGTTATGTAAGGAGTTTATTTTTAACGTTTCATCTTCATATGTTATCTAAGTTGTTTTGAATCAATATTCGTTCATAATAAGTTATCAAATATGTTTCAGTTTAATGTTTGTTCTTTAAAAGTTATCAAATATATTTATATTTAAGGCTTTGCCTTTATCTAAGATGTTGTTTCTATTTGATCTAAGATCTTTCGATGTAATGTTATTATTTCTAAGTGATCTAAGATATTTATATTTAACATTTCTAAAAGTGATCTAAGATGTTTCCATTTACTGTTTGTTCTTTATAAATGATCTAAGATGTTTATATTTAATATTTGGTTTCTTTAAGGGATCTTAGATATATATATACATAAAGATTAATAACAAAGATTAAATATATATATATATATATATATATATATATATATATATATATTTAATCTTTGTTCTTTATAAGTGATGTAAGATGCTTCAAATCTACGTTGTTCTTTCGAAGTGATGTAAGATGTTTACATTTAATGTTTGTTCTTTAGAAGTGATCTAAGATTTTTTTAATAATGTTGTTCTTTCTAGAGCCTTTTTCTATGTGACCCCCCTAGGTTCACATAGTAGAAAAAAATAACTTCTGTGCTAAAGGATGTGTAAACCATTCCCTCGGATTTCTAAACCGATCGCACTGCTTACCCAATCAGTGTGCACGGATGTGGTTTGTTCTACGCAGCAGGGATGCCCATGAGCATTATGACGGCTGGTCCTACACTGGCCTCATACCAGAGTATGAGATATATTCAAGATGAGGCAAACTTAGTGTTGAAGTCAGAGATTAGTTTATTTTTACATTCAAATATGATCATCATGTGAAAGGATAAACCCTATATTCACTCATTCATACTGTATAGATGCTGGTCTTAATCAGATTGGAGTTTGCCGTTACAATGCTCTTGGGGAATCCCTTCTGCGTAGAACAAACCATGCTCACAGATTTACACATCAAGGTATTATTATTATTATATTTTTTCTACCATGTGACCCCAGTGGGCTCCCTATTTTTCATACATGCTGTCTTACCCTGCAATATTTCTGAAGATTTCAAACATGCTGTCTTACTCGGCAATGTTCCTAAACATTTCCTCCATGGAGTCATGTGTGAAGGGGAACAGGGATATTCCCGGTAATCTGTACTGGCAATGTGCCTGCTGAAGACGAAGTAACATTCCCGGATCACTGCCAGTACGGCTGTGGTGCGAAAAAAAAGCTCTCACATTGGTGGTAGAGGCGCGAAAATTGTTAAATCGTCCTGATGTAAGGCTCTTTCACGTAGAGCAGGCAAACCAATCACAAAGCTCCACTGAGGATGTATATGGAATCGGGGAGTGCTTGAGTGTTTATCTTAACACAACAATGGTTTTCGGGGGGATCTGATGGTAATACCAATACAGCTTCTTAAGTTTTCAAACAAGCTCCTTCTTTCTGGACTGGCTCCGAGGTTAGGGAGCTCCTCTCAGTCAGCAAGGCTTACGGCAGCTGGGATCCATTAGTGAAGAGTGAGCGAACCAATCTCAAGACTCAACTGAAGACGTACATGAAAGCCTCGCTTGTTTATCTTAATGAGCCAATGCTCGTGCCTCGGCTTATTTGATAGTTATATTAATACAGCTACTTTTGTTTGCAAACAAGCTCCTTTTTTAAATTATTTCTGGTAATGGGACTGGTTCCGAAATAAGGGAGCTCCCCTTAGTGTTGCGTTACCACCCTCTGCTGGACTGTCCCTTGGCCCATATTCAGGCATTGCTTTGCCATGTGTGAACAGGCGCAAGACAGAAATGTTCCTCAAAGTAGCTGTATGAGTGAATTGGGTAAATCTCTAGCGGTGCCTGCAATGTTATCCCAGTACTTGGAAAGGTGCTTAAATGATCTAAGATGCTACTATTGAATGTTTTTTCTCTATGAAGGGGAACATGTTTCTATTTAATGTCTCTGCTCTATAATTGATCTAAGATTTGTCTATTTAATGATTCGGCTCTATAAGTGATCAAAGATGTTTCTATTTAAGGTTTGCTCTATAAGTGGTCTAAGATGCTTATATTCTTCTAAATAATCTTAGATGCTATATTTAATATTTGTGCTATAAGTGAGCTAAGATGTTTCACGCCTCAACCTGTCACTGGATGAAGTGTTACACAACAGGCTCACAGTTTGATATTTCCCATTGTGAAATAAAAGAAAATAATCATTGATTTTCTCTCTGGGAGCAGCCGAGATGCGGCCAGTAAAATTGCATTTCTAAAACAAGATAGATTGCACCGCGGTGGATGCGGTGCCAGGCAGATAAATCAATTAAAATGACCTCTACACACACAGTAGTTATCAGAACACCAGGGAGACTCAGCTCTCTGCACCCCAGCTTCCACCTCTCCTCCCTGGGTAGGAAGACAAGACCAACATGCTGAAGCCTGAGATCCTACCCATCTAGCTATGGTGTCTATCGATCTTCATCCATCCATCCATCTATGGTATCTCTCTAGCTATCTATCATAAATCAATATCTGTCTTACTCTATCTATGCATCCATCCATCGATCTATCTATCTGTCTGTCTATATATCTTCTATCAAGCCATCTATCTTATTATATAGACGTTTCTCTTTCTATGTATCCATCCTGCTATCAGTCCCTCCATCCAGCATCCATCCAACAACAAAATACACAAGCGAGGAACTAAACAGGGTGTGTGTGTGTGTGTGTGTGTGTGTGTGTGTGTGTGTGTGTGTGTGTGTGTGTGTGTGTGTGTGTGTGTGTGTGTGTGTGTGTGTGTGTGTGTGTGTGTGTGTGTGTGTGTGCATGTGTGTGTGCATGTGTGTGTGTTTGATAAACTGTGGGTCACAGAGGAATACTTTCTTCATGAGGTGGTACAACTGCAAGGTTGTCCGGACGCCGTGACCAACTAACAGACACACCAAACACAGCCCCCAAACACAGACTCACCAAGCAACCAGACACATACAAACACACCCAACAGCAAACATACCCACTGCACACACAAAACGAACCACCAAACACACAGCCAACACACAACAAACACACCCCATACTCGACACAAACACCCCCACACACAAAGCACAATAAACACACTCAACACACCAACAAACACGCAAACATACACCAAATATTCCCACCAAACAAACACATACACCCACACACACACACACACCAAACACACTGACATTTCCTCATCTCAGCAGTTGGTGAAAACAAAACTAAAGCAGATCCAAGGTGAATTTGACACAAACTCATGTGTGTGCTTGCTTGTTTTTAGCCCTACTGAGTAGCCCTACTGAGGATGTGTTCTACATCATTAATCTTGCCATTGTGGTTATCAAGGTTTTTCTTTACGATAAACGCCTCAGAGCTACCAGAGAAGGTTATTGTATGAAGGTTGAAGACCCAATCGTATGTTACTAAAAACCAATGGGACCTACAGCAGCTGTTTACTATCATAAAGTACTATTCAGTCAGACATTTTTGTCCAAAGTGAATTACAATGGAAACAAACACAACTCATGAAGGATCAAGCAGGTGTGAGGTGGCATCTTTCTAGGATTCCTCTGATAGGATGGGTTTTCATAAGGAACTTGAAAGACAAGTGGATAAGTAAATAGAGAGATAGAGAGAAAGAGAGAAGGATACAGAATAGAAAAGATAGAGATAAAGTGAGAGATAGAGAAACTATATTGGAGCGATAGAGGAGAAGCAGATAGAGATAGATATTGATAGAAATAAGATATAGCGAGTGATCGACAGGTGATAAGCAGCTTGAGATAGAACGCAAAATATATAAATGGATAATATATATGGAGAGATAGAGATAGAGATAGAGAGATAGAGAGAGGGGAGGGAGAGATATAAATAGAGCAAGAAGGGAGTAGATCATAAATCAGACATGGAGAGTGGGGGGATTAACAAACTGAGAGACAAATCCCACAGTTCTGTACGTTTCCGTGTGAGTGTATGTATATAGTGTACATACAGTATGCATGTGTCTAAATTAGAGCTGTCAAGCGATTAAAATATTTAATCGTGATTAATCGCATTAATGTCATAGTTAACTCACGATTAATCGTGATTAATCGCAAATTATTTTTCTATGCTAAATATCCCTTGATTTTTTTGTCCCATAATTCTTCTCATTTTAATTCTCTTATCAACATGGTGAAGTGAATCGGCTTGCCTTGTGCAAATGATTTTTTATTGATAACAACATTGGCATATACTGATCAAAACAGGACGATACAAAAAAAGAGCCTATAGTGCAATTAAACGACTGCTTTGAACAAATGTAATTTGAGCATAGCAGTCAGGCTACTGCTTCTTTGTTTTGAGCAAAATATATATATATATATTTTTTAAATAAAATATTTGCGTTAATCGCGCGATACATTTTTTAACGCCGTTAAAATTGGTTTGCGTTAACGCCGTCAATAAAGCGTTTAACTGACAGCTCTAGTCTAAATGTGTGCATGCGTGTGTGTGTGCGTGCGAGCGAGTGTGTGTATTTGTGTATTGAAAGGGAGCAGATGGTTGGAGAAGAACACTGCTGATTAGACCTGCTGACTCACGCACAAGCAGGCACACGCAGGCACACGCACACACACACACACACACACACACACACACACACACACACACACACACACACACACACACACACACACACACACACACACACACACACAAATATCACATGTACCATATAATATCTATATATACACACACGATCTTCAACAGAAATATACAATATACTAGATAGACTACAAATGCAACTTATATAAAACAAAACATTCCTACAAACATACCTACTCCCTAAACCTAGTTTAGCATTGCGTTT
Source organism: Gadus chalcogrammus (assembly GCF_026213295.1). Lineage (NCBI taxonomy): Eukaryota > Metazoa > Chordata > Actinopteri > Gadiformes > Gadidae > Gadus > Gadus chalcogrammus. The sequence goes on along the minus strand of NC_079425.1, from coordinate 12,750,624 downwards.
TTTATGAGATTATATTTGAAGAAATCTCAACGTCTGAAACTCCTCTGTATATTGGGATTATTAATATTTACTATTGGAGTCTGAAGCTGATGGTTTTTCTTAAGGGTGAAAGTAGAAGCACATACTGAGTGTAATTTACTGCAAAAACACGCAAACACGGATTACCCTTTTTTGGGGTCTGTGTTTACGTGTGATGTTGATTAATATGATCATAAAAAAATAACTCTGTATTCACAAAGACATTTTTTTACATATTTTTATTTCTACTACGTATGCTAGCTCTGCCATCTACATTTCCCAACAGATAGATAGATAATGTAGACAAAGATATAGAAGATTAATAAAATATATATATATATATATATATATATATATATAGAGAGAGAGATAGACAGATAGATTGTAAGATAGATAATGTAAAGAGAGAGAAAGAGAGAGTCAGAGGGAGAGAGAGGAAGAGACAGTGAGATAGATGGACATATTTACAGAGAGATAGATGGATAAAGACAGATAGTCAGATAGATGGACAGACCTACATGCAGAATAAGAAAAGTGTGTACATTGCAGCAGGGTTAGAGTATGGCACTGTGTAACTACAGCGTGTCGAGGCATCCATCCATCTCCTCCTCCTCTCCTCCCCTCTCCTCCTCT
>NC_079425.1:12639973-12747473 GCF_026213295.1 Gadus chalcogrammus | reverse complement strand
TGTTTGTTTGTGTTTGTGTGTGTGTGTGTGTGTGTGTGTGTGTGTGTGTGTGTGTGTGTGTGTGTGTGTGTGTGTGTGTGTGTGTGTGTGTGTGTGTGTGTGTGTGTGTGTGTGTGTGTGTGTGCGTGCACGCTTGTGTCTGCACTTTTATGGGACCGTTTTCTGTATAAAATGAGGTCGTATCCGTCTCTCTCCTCCTGTCCTTCTAATCGAATCAATAAAGTTCTATCTGTTCAAAACCTTCAGCCCACTCCCATTAAACAGCAGCATCCATCCTCAAGGTCAGCGGGAGGAGGAGCAGGATGGGAGGTCCCACATTTATCTGGACTAGTTTACTGTAAATGTCTCGCTCGTCATTTGTGAGAATGATTGTGTGCGTGTGCGTGTGTTTGTGTGTGTGCGTGTGCTTGAATGCGTGATCTGAAATCAGATGTTTCCTCCCTGAATATGATCTAGCTGAACAGGCGGAGGGGAGGAGGGAGCAAGTGAGGAGGAGGTGGGTAGAGAAAAGGAGGAAGGAGAGAGAGTGAGAGAGAAGGAAAGAGTGGGAGAGAGAGAGAGAGAGAGAGAGAGAGAAGAGAGAGAGAGAGAGAGAGAGAGAGAGAGAGAGAGAGAGAGAGAGAGAGAGAGAGAGGGAGAGATAAGGAGAGAGGGAATGATAGAGACGGATAGAAGAGAGAGCAAGACTTACAGAAGTAAGAGATGAAGAGAGAATAGGAGATCAAGAGATAGAGCAAGTGAGAGAGAGAGAGGAGGAGAACGGAGGAGGAAGGGAATTGTGGTTGAACCTAACTAGATTACTCCCTGGGCTGCATGGCACTATGTGCTTTATTCTCCTGCCTGTTCAAATTCCACCGGACAGCCTCTCTGGGGTGGCACCAGGGTAAATGAAGATGGAGGAGGAGGGAAGGGGAGGAGGGGGGAAGGGGAGGGGAGGAGGGCTGCACTCTGCGTGTGATTAACATGGATCTAATGCGCGCAACGCTGCAAAAGCTCATTTGTCCACGCTCGTCTCCATCCTTCCCCTGAGTAGCTGCTCTGACATCAGGGATCCATCGAATCTGCATCTGAACCCCCGACACAAACAAACATTTCAGCATGCATTTCCCAGCATGCCTCACCCCAATGCACGCAGGCCCCCCATACCACAGAGATGGGTTTACAGGGTTGGGGCGGGGTAGGGCAGACACTTGACTGGTAGCCCACCAGATTAGCAAGCAATTCAAGTGTAATATGCACACAGGAAAACAAAAGGTATGTCTCTCTCTCTCTCTCTCTCTCTCTCTCTCTCTCTCTCTCTCTCTCTCTCCCTCTCTCTCTCCCTCTCTCTCTCTCTCTCTCTCTCTCTCTCTCTCTCTCTCTCTCTCTCTCTCTCTCTCTCTCGTGTGTTTTGGCAAACACGACACTGGGTGTAACGGAGGGAGACATGGACATCCCTCTGAGCAGATTAAAGAATAGGTATGATGGGATTATGGAGCGGGATGATGCGATTAACAACGACTACTTTAAAATGATTATGAAAGGCTTAGAGGAGGAGGAGAAGGAGGAAGAGGAGGGCGACCACGACAACGAGAAGAGGAGAGCACGGTAGAGAGGAGAGAGGGGAACTAGAGGACGAAGCGAAGAGAGAGAAGGACGGGAGGAGGAGAGGAGAGGAGGAGAGGAGAGGAGAGAGAGCAGGGTAGAAAGACGTGGATGAAATGCTAGTGAGGAGGAGGGGAAGATCCTTTATTTGGAAGCGACGAGTAAGGAGCTCTTCCAGCGCAGCATCCCTGCCCCTCCCCTATGACCTCCAAGATGCAATCAGGTGGCCTGCTGCCGCGATTCTCCTATCCATCTCTTTTTCTCCCTCCATCTCTCTGTCCCTCTCTCCCCATCTCCTCCTCCCGTTCTCTCACCCTGTGCATCCCTCCCCATCTCTCCCTCTCTCCATTGTTCTCTCATACTCCGTCCATCCCGGGGTAATACGTGCTGCCGCAGGCCAGGTAATTTCTCTGCTGGTCAGAGGTCTGCAGATAATGGACAGTGTGCTGGGCTCCAGGGACATAGGGGAGGTTGGGAGGTTGGGAGGGGGGGGGGGATGGTCCTGCAGTAAACACACCTCATGGGTATACAGACAGCAACCGGTGGGCATGAGACTTTTCCTACTATCCCTTCACCTCCTGTCCTTCATTTCTTCCATAGATGTTTCGTTAATATATATATATACATACAGACATAGCTATTTATACCTAACTATATCTTTAGATACAAATATATGTATTATTCTTTCTATGTTTTGTTCATCATATACAAGTCAGGGTAAGTGGTCGCGGACAAGATATATAGTTGTGCCCTTCTGTTTCAACTCTTCATATAGGTAAGAGAGGATTTAGTGTACCAGTGGTTTAACCGGTATCTTTGGAAGTTTTAAATGGTCTGTGGATGGACGGTAAATATCCTTCTGTCAAGGGAAAGTTATACCAATTGAGAAACGGAGAAAACAAGAAACCACCTGTTCACAAAAAAACGGCAATCTGTTCACACACGCACACACACAAACAAAGACACACACACACACACACACACACACACACACACACACACACACACACACACACACACACACACACACACACACACACACACACACACACACACACACACACACACACACACACGCGCGCACGCACACAAAAAACCCATTACGGTTTTGTCTTCAGTTGAGAAGGCCTTCAGACAGGGACAGATGACCTATCTATCTGTATATAAATATACGTACGTATGCTGTAAATACATCTCCATCTATATATAGACAGGTGAGCTGTGAGCTGCTGGCGTGGCAGTGTGAAGGGGATGATGAGTGATGGGCCGTTGCTTGCATCAGGACATGGTTGGAAGGTGAGGGTAGACTGCCAAGCAATGTCGTACCCGATGACCCCCACTTCCTGTTGGCTCAGCACTCCCTGCCTCCAACCCCCACTCCCCCCTACCACCTCTCCAACCCCCAGCCTCCACCTCTCCACCCTCCACCCTCCACCACGACACAGGACTGTCAGCCACTTTATGTATGACGGTTATTTCATGACATTGGATATTTCGGTCTGACGACCCCGCTGTGAGTCTTCCTTCCAACTCGCTAAATTCTCGTCCCTCTGTCCCTCCTCCACTGTCACTCACCACCACCACCACGACCGTGCTTGTCACTCAAACCCTTGTTGGCTCACCGCCGGGTTTTGAGAAGCACTTTGTCCGCTCGTTGTTACGCCACAAGGACATGCGGGATACCACCAGGAACCGTTTGGAGCCCAGCCAGATCATTGGCAGCTGCTGTTGGGTACGGCAGCCGTTCAATACAAGAACAAAACCAAGGTTTCCTAAAGACACCAGCCAATGGACTCAAGCAAAATAATAAATTGGCCGCATGCCCGCGCTATACCATCCATTTATTAAAAGAATGTAGGACCCCCCCCCCCCCGCCCATCTGGGGCAGGCAGGGGACCAGAGAGCCCCTGTCTGGTTCCAGGGGAGAATCTTACGCAGGCGAGCTGAGTGCAAAGAGAGGGGCCATTTTCGCAGTTTTTTCTCTCATCTGCCAATTTTCCCGAGGCTTTCAGAGTCAATCAAAGAGATAGCAGAATGCCCACACTGCTCTTTTAATTATTCATGGTAATTCTATGGCACTACACACTCAGTGTGAAGACCCGTCACCTCTCCCAGCAAGCTGGCCTCTGATGTGTGCCTGTGTTTTGAATATAGAGGAAGAGGGCCTCCATCATCTATTTGAAAACGTTCAACATTCATCTCTGGCCGCCGTCCGGCTGGCAGCTCTTTCAGGGCGACCTGGCGTCCACCGCGCTCTGCTTGGCTGATAAATATCTGCTAGCGTGAAACCCCTTTTAAACTCTGTAATATCTCGCTGGAAAGCTCCACACTTCTATTCAGTTCTTACACACACATCAGAATTATTTCATTCTTCCTTATTAGTTTGAGCTCTGAGTGTGATTTTGTGACCGCTGGTAGCCTGAACCTCCTCCACAGTAGGTCTGTTTTTAGATGGGAAACAGACCAGGGATGCAAGCGCAATAAGGATTGTCTATCCTGACAACTGGAGTTGGAATTTCCTTTTTTTCTACGATAATTAGCTGGCGACAGACTGGCTCTGGCGTGCATGCCTGTCCATCAAACTGCCAGCGAACGTTGACATCGCCAGGTACATGTCAAGCCCAGCCTATTTTTTTTATCTCAGACAAGCCTATTACCAGTGTGAGTGTGAGCAGGGGGTTTAAAGTGGGTAGCATTTATAACACCCTTTGAAAAAAAATACGCAAATTGTGGTTGAATCTCTTCATACCCTCGCAGCTGGATGGAATGAAACGAGAATGAAGGATAGAACCAAAGGAAAGTAGGTTTAGGTTCCCCATCACTCAACACACTCACTCAAGTACATCAAGAGGTGACGATATGTTGACAGCGTGTAGCAGCAGCCTGTAGCACACGTTATAGTAGATTCTCTCTGTCCTACTTCACTGGATTCATCTCAGCTATCCTGGGGCCTCCACAAGAAATACTGAAGAAGTGGAGAGATCCCTTTGAGAGTGAGATGTTGAGAGAGAGACTGAGGCAGAGAGAGAGAGAGAGAGCAAGAGGGTGACACACATATACGCACACACACACACACACACAGAAAACACACACACAAACACAGTCAGAGAGACAGGGAGACAGAGAGAGAGATCTGTCCAGCCCAAGGAGAAAAACGGTTGTGTTTCAGTCGCTTCCGGTAACATCTTCCTCCCGCTCTTGGTTGACGGTTGAGGTTTTTAAAACGGTGGAGAAAAGCTTCACGCCTCCTCCACTCGTCTGTGAGACACCCTGGCGTGCTGAACAAGATGTGGAGAGGATAAAAGCGTGTCATCTTGTGAGCGATGATCGCATAGTCGCTCTCCTTTTCTTTCTAAACATCAGGCTTTAGAAAGCGAGCGGGAGGACTAGGGTTAGCACTCAGACTTTGAAAAGTAGGTGTGTTTACGAGCCAGTCAGCGTTGCTCTTTTGAAAGCCCCGACAAGCAGCCAAACATTAGAGGACGTCTCAGCCTGTGATCGGCTACATCAAAAGTCCATGCGTCTTTTAAATAAACCTGGAGATTTGACTGTCGTTTTGTATATCGTTTATGTGCTGACATGCCATCCATCTGCTTCTACAATGTTTTGTTTTCCGACTTTTGCATTGTTTCCTGCAGGAAACCATGAAATAAGGTGAAAAATAAGCTGAATTCTAGCATCGGAGGGGGCTTGGATTCACAGTTGGAAAGACACAATGTCCAATTAAAATGTCCATTACACAATCTGGAATAAAACAGATACCGAAGAACGTTATGAGTGGATATACACACACAACATAATTAGTGTTAGGATTAATTTGTAGTTCAACAAACCTCCCATTCCGTCAACACAGTGGAAGAATTATTAAGTGTAAAACGTAAGCTTTCCTTGACAACACCCATATATACTCAAACCAGAAAAAACAATTTTGCGCCATCAATGTGACACAATCTCTTTATATGCCACATTCTCAGGACCCAAACCTATGCCAGCTAGCGTCCTCATATCTGCAGTGCTGTAGCATCCGCTCATTTTGAACACTAGAATGAATATTTAACTCAAGTCAAACGTACACAATCCAATCCAAACACCCAATCCTTAAACAAAGAGCTGAGCGATAAAACAACCAAGGAGAACGACGCCGGGCGTTTCACAGGAGCTCCTTCATTTCATGAAAGCGATCCATGATCACGCTCCTACAAATACACCTGGACATGGAACCAAGGGAAAGGCTTTCTCTAAGCCCTCCCGCTCTCTTTTGAAGGCCTTTAACTAACACTAGAAGACACGGTTAGCCCCCAGGCTAGCCTCAGCAGAGCGGTGAGGATCCCTCTGTATTCAGGACATGTCCCCTTCTCCCATCCGCCCTGCTATGGTGATGAATGGCTGGCAGAGTGGCAGAGCTCAACTCTCACATCGGCGGTCGTACCCTTGTGAGTGTCCTGTAAAGTCTGCTGGCGGATTACAAACCATCTCTCTCCGATGCTGCTGCTGCCACATTACGCATGACTGAGGAGGAGGAGGAGGAGGAGGAGGAGGAGGAGGAGAGAGAGGGAGTGGGAGGAGGGGGTGTTGTGGCCCAGTTCTATGTCCATTCGTCTGATTCGCTCAATATTACTGACTTGCAGGAAAGTCACATTGTGAAAATGAGGATGTGTGTGTGCTCGTCCAAAGTGTGTGTATGAATGTGTTTGTGTCTGTGTGTGCAATCTTGCATGTGAGTGTGGTTGTGAGAATGCTTGTTAGTCAGTGGATGTTCGTGCACTTGTTTTCTCAATAGTGTGTGTCTGTGTTTGTTTGTGTCTGTGTGTGTGTGTGTGTGTGTGTGTGTGTGTGTGTGTGTGTGTGTGTGTGTGTGTGTGTGTGTGTGTGTCTAAGTGTGTGTGTATGCATTAGTACATCGAGGAAAGGCAGGGGGTGGGGGGGAGATAAAAGCCATTGGTGGGGTTTCCAGGAAGGAGGTGGAGCTAGATCCAGTAGTGGGGTGAGGGCGGGGCTAGAGGAGCAGATTAGCGATGCGTGGTGGCGTCCGTCTCAGAGACACACAGGGGGCAGCCAAGACCATTACTCTATCTCCCCCTCTCCTCCCCCTCCCCTCACACATACACTCCCCTCTATCTCCCTCCTCCTGTCCCTTCCTCCCCTCCAATCCTCTCCTCTCCTCCATCGCTCCCCCACTCCTCTCCTCGCCGTCCCCTCTACTCTAACCTTCTCCACTCCTCATTCAGAGTCTCCTCATCTCTCTCAGATGTCCCCCGTGTTTACATTTCCCCCTCTCCTCCTCCCCACCTCCCCTCCTCTCCAACTCCCTCCTCTCCTTCTTGCAATCTTTCTCTATTCTCCTATATTCCCTTACAGAGTGCACCCTTTCAAATGTTCTGCAAAACATTGCTCACTCTCTCTCTCACACACACACCCGCACGCGGGCACGCACACACACACACACACACTCTCGCTCCCTCCTTCAGTCACTCTCTCAGACACACACCGTATCTCTCTCTCTCTGTCATATACTCTCAGAAACTCTCCCGCCCTCCCTGTCTCATATGCACCTTTTAGGAACGATCAGGTGCAGATGATAACCTCTTGTCTTCAATGTGTTCCTGATAACAGCTGCATTGAACCTGCACAGTCCCACTCACATCCCACATTGTCCAACTAGGGAATAAATACAAAGCTACAAAGTCGTGGCGGAGTTGAGGCTTAGGTTCAACACGAAACAGCAAAATGTTTTCTCGCGAAAAAAATAAGAAAGCTGGTCGTGGCGAGCTGTCAGAGGCTGACATCAGAGAAAGCATCCACTCAGGAAATACCAGAAATAACCTGAAGCTCCAAAACACCTGAAATACCCAGACTCCTGTGATGCTGCGCTGCACCCTGCGCTGCTAGGGCAGGTCTTGAAGAGTGTCCGTGATGTAGCAGTCTCCCCCAAGAGCAGAGGAGGGGGAACCATACAGGAAGTAGAGGCTCATGCTTCCTGCAATATCGCCGCTGTAAACACTACCGGTCACATCTGAGGTTTGCCGCTATCTGACGGCGGGAACACAAGCTCCGAGCTCATGAAAGAGTTGACCGTCTCTCGTGACGGTCCAGGTGTCTTTTCTATTTTATCTGATTGGATCAAAGCCTTCTTTCATTCCCATTAATAGAGGATTTTAAAAAAAGGTGGTTTACAGCAATATGTGTCTGCTCTATTTTGGAGCCATTCTCGTTGAACAGGTGGCAGGCTATGAACTGGCATCTAGCCTCAGCTAGCTAGTGTGTAGCCTCAGTTAGGGGATAAATGCATGGCCTCAACTAGATAGAATTAATTCAGGAAGCTAGCATTGAGCCTCCACTCCCATGTTGCCCCAACTAATATATTGCCCCTTAGCTATGCTGATTATACCTTTCTGACTGAAAGCTCTTGCTCTAGCCGGCGGCTACAACAACAACATTAGCTCTTTCTCATCTCCCAGAGCTCCTCTCCAGAGAGGGAGAGGGGAGGGGCCACAGACCGCTCCATTATGTGGTCAGAGAGGGGGGCCCGCAGACCGCCCCCATTTTGTGGTAGGAGATAGGGGACCGCAGGATGAAGTAGAAGGCCTCATGAACCTCCCATCATCATTTCCCTTCGTCTGTCTTGGGTTTCAGTTTCTCTGCTCCACAATCTCTGTATGTCTGTCTATCTCTCTCCCTTGTTTTGATCAAACAACGAAGTCCACAAAGTCCAAAAAGTACACAAAGATCGTAAAGATGTTTTCATTAGATGCAGGTATTCAATTTAATGTTAATATTGGAATACCCAGCCTCCCTTTCCGTCTCGTACAAAGACAAACACACACACACACACACACACACACACACACACACACACACACACACACACACACACACACACACACACACACACACACACACACACACACACACACACACACACACACACACACACACACACACACACACCCATTAGACCCTTCTCAAAGTTATTATTGTAAACGGCAGCAAATTAAAGAATTCCTTGGAGTATATGTTTTTCACTGCCTATCATTAATCTCAGCAAATTAGAAAATAGAGCAATGAAGCATTTTAATGAGTTTGAATCCAGGTTGTCTTTGTGTCAGACCTGATCCCAGCGCTAGCCCAGTAGCCCACATCCCCGCTCAACACTCCTCTGGATTTAATGGAGGGGCGCTGTTAACCAATGTCCCTGAATCCACTGGAATGATTGAAAAGGCTTCTCTTTACGGAAGAATTACAATGGCATTTCCCCCTCGTGCCGCCGTGATAGGTCTCCAGGTGTCTGTTATATATATATATATATATATATATATATATATATATATATATATATATATATATAAAAATACACGTGTGCTTGTCGGCCCATTGATTCTGATTTGAGTGGGGATTTAGGGGGTAGGATAGTCTAGTGGTCCAGGGGAAATACGGGTTTTTGGTCTGATCCCCGATGTCCGCAGCCTAACATGCATCGGCCAGCAAGAGACCTTTCTAACACGTAACCTGATCTTTAACAACGTGCATTTGAAGTCACTTTAAGCCACTTACAGGATAATAGTGTCTGCTAAAGGCTGCTAAATGGGATCCCAACCTCCTTCTCTCTGGTTATCTTCAGTCCTCTAACAGATGGCCACAGCATGTCTCTCCATGTAAACCTCACGCGTTCCTGCGGATTTAGGTACCAACTCAAAATAATTACTAATGTTGTGTAGTTGTGATGTGTGGAAGTGTAGTTGTGCAGTTGCCATTGCAGGGTGGTTCCTTCCCAGCCAGCCAGCCTCTATATCCCCTGCCTCCCATAGTAGACAGGAAGGAGATGCTGTAACCTGATTTCACCTAAGAAAGCATACAAGAAACGCGAAGGTGATGTCCAACCTATTAGAATTGAATGGTCTCCATTTAATACAAGTAAAGTCTTTTCATATTAAATATACTGCAAGTGCTAAACTGGCAACTAGATTTGGGAAATCGATAGCAAGTGCTGAGATGCTCTCACTGAAAGCCTTCCTCCTCACGGCACACACCCAACACACACTCACTCCTTGCAGCCTGTGCACAGGCGTGAACACATCACAACTCTCATCTCCCTCTCTACGCATCTCTCGCTCTTTCCTTTCCTTCGGCTCTCTCTCTCTAGCTGTCCATGAGCATCACCACCAGCCCTGTATCTGCACCCCCGAGCTAGTCCCCTCCCCCTCTCCCCTTCCCCACTCTCTCACTCCGACCCTTCTCCCTCCCCTCACCGGCTCCTCTTTGCCTCCCCCCTTTTCCCCCTGCACCCACTCCCCACCCCCGTTCCCCTCTTGATACCCCTCCGCCCGTCTGCTCTCCATACAGCTCACGACCCCCCCCCCCCCCCCCCCCTCGCTTTGAACAAGCTACTTTGTTTCTTTCCTTCTCAGGGAGTTGGGTGAGTAGGAGGGAGGGGGGTGAGTAGCAGGGAGGGGGGTGAGTAGCAGGGAGTTGGGTGAGTGAGTAGCAGGGAGGGGGGTGAGTAGCAGGGAGTTGGGTGAGTGAGTAGCAGGGAGGGGGGTGAGTAGCACGGAGTGGGTGAGTAGCACGGAGTGGGTGAGTAGCAGGGATGGGGTGAGAAGCAGGGAGAAGTGGAGGGGGGAGGAGGGAGGGGGGTGAGTAGAAGGGGGAGGAGGGTTGAGTTGCAGGGAGGGCGGTGAGTAGCAGGGAGGGGGTGAGGAGCAGGGAGGGGGGTGAGTTACAGGGAGCTGGCTGAGTGTGCTGCGGTTGAGCTGCTATCAGTGTGAGACGTGCTCTTCCACACCGCTGCTTGCCGCTGATAAAGAAAAGTGCTTGTTGAGTGACTTAACACACGCACGAGAGAGAGAGAGAGAGAGAGAGAGGAGAGGAGAGAGAGAGAGAGAGAGAGAGAGAGAGAGAGAGAGAGAGAGAGAGATGAGAGAGAGAGAGAGAGAGAGAAGAGAAGAGAAAGAGAAGAGGAGAGAGAGAGAGGAGAGAGAGAGAGAGAGAGAGAGAGAGAGAGAGAGAGAGAGCAGAGTGGCGTGCCACAGCTTCCAGAGACCGAGAACTATCTGACTGGCAGGGTGGTTAGCTCACTGGCTCTGTGTTCAACCCATTGGTTCCCTGGCTGACTGACTGCCTGGCTCTTTGTTCGTCTGAGTGACTGACTGGCTGCATGGCTCTGGGTTCGTCTGACTGACTGACTGTCTGGCTCTGTGTTCGTCTGAGCGAGCGGCCGCCTGTAGGACCAACCAGGCTGTCCCTGGGTTATAATCAGACCAGATCTGCTCCAGGTTGCCACTGAGGAGAATCCACTCCTCGTTTGAATCGCCTACTCCCAAACTGGCAGCCACACAAAACACGACATTATTGCAACGATAATTGTGGCTACAAGATTACAAGTGTGCAGCGTTGCTAATTTATTATTGAATAGCAGATCATTTGCATGCTTTGGCGCCACAAACGATTACTATCTTGTAAATTTCATTCAATATTTTCTATTTCACCGGCAAATAATTACTGTGTGAATGCCACTGTCAGATCTTAAAAATAATCAGACTTAGGCTGATTATGTGGGGGATAAACTTTAGTGTGTATGTGTGTGTGTGTGTGTGTGTGTGTGTGTGTGGTGTGTGTGTGTGTGTGTGTGTGTGTGTGTGTGTGTGTGTGTGTGTGTGTGTGTGTGTGTGTGTGTGTGTGTGTGTGTGTGTGTGTGTGTGTGTTTTTGCATTTGTGTACGTACGGCATGGTGTCTGTTTTTGGTATATGTGCTTGCTGTCGTGTGGTGTTGGAGAGTATGAGTGTGTGAGTGTGCTTGCAGAGAGGTCAGTTGGGTGTAAACCTGAACACTACTCCCTTCTCACCTTTACTCTGATAGCATACAGCCAGCTGCTGGGAGGAAAAGAGAGCGAGAGATAAAGAGATAAAGAGAGAGAGAGAGAGAAAGAGAGAAAGAGAGAGAGAGAGAGAGAGAGAGAGAGAGAGAGAGAGAGAGAGAGAGAGAGACCCTGGATTATAGAGGGAAGATCCTCACTCTCCCCCACTAACCAAAGGAAAGGGGTCTCTGAGAATTTGGGGGGGGCTGGAATGTAGATGGTAAAGACAAACTCTAGGGTGGGGGGGGGGGGGGGGGGTCCAGCAGGCACTGGTACAGATCTGCATTTGTGAGGTATGCCAGGGCTGTGAGGTATGCCAGGGCTATGTTTTATAAACAAAATTGTACTCAAGTATTGTATTACTATATAGTCTCAGGAACACAGTATACAGTTTATAAATATATTGTGTTGTCACACACACACACACACACACACACACACACACACACACACACACACACACACACACACACACACACACACACACACACACACACACACACACACACACACACACACACACACAGCCAGAATATTGAAACATAGTGCCATCAGAAATAATTTATCATACGAGATGTGTGTTTTCCTCTTACTAATGCTTATTTCTGTTTAAATATGTTAACTCCCTCTGACAGAAGCAGATGTTGAGATCTTCTTAACATCTATATCTGTATATTCACCTAAACAAGGCTTCACCAGACCAAGGCAGACCAGACAAGCAGTCCATGATACAATCAAGGGCAGAACAAGATAAAACCTTTATATTCTTCCGACCAGACCGAAAGGCACCAGACACAAACCAGAACCGATTAGACACTAGTCCATAGCAGGCAAACTGGACGAGGGAGACCAGACAAGACCAAAATCAACCTCAAACCATTCCTGACAAGACCAGAACAAACCCAAACCAGACCCGGCCAAGGCCCCGGATCTCATGTCAACACATCATGGAGGTTAAGATGTCTGCCACCCGCAAATGTCGGAAGTGAATCATTCCTGAATAATGAAAAACAAGAAGAAGATGGCAAGAGAGAGAGAGGGGGGAGGTATATAGAGTGGGAGGGAGGAGTAGACACCCAACTGAGAGGGTTTAAGAGCAATTCTGAAATGAGGGAAATGTGACTTGACATGTAAAGACGGTAAACAGCCTTCTGGTGTCCCATGAGAGACACACACAAACACACACACACACTCTAATGCAACTCTCTATGATTCTAAAAGCATTCTAATGGTTTCTCCTCTTCCCTGAAAATGGATATAAAAGGAAATTGTTCATGTGGTTGAATGTGACAAAATGTATAATGGATTATTGATAGGTTTATCTGCCGGCTTCAAGCTCATGGCAATCACAGCATCTGACCACCGATCAGGTTTCAAAGCCCAATCCAGGCATTTATCTTGAAAATCTGGTTATTCTCCTTAGAAGAAAAAGGGATAAAAAAAGACCACATTCCTTGTTCCTTATTTTGGTAGAAATTAATTAAAAAACAGCTTCTACTGATGAACGTGTCAAAATATTTTTCTAGGCATAAAAATATCATGCTGTGAAAACATTCTTTAGCATTTAACCACCCTTAAATAACCAATAACTCTTAGATAGTGTAGTGCTGAGGTTTTAAGAATTAAAAAAAGAGAAGTATTTTTTTAAAAAAAGGCAGATGATAGCAGAGACCTATTTATCACTTAAAGTTGCTTCAAACCAGTAAAGGGGCATTGAAAACCAGTTTAAAAAAGTTCACCTGATGTATTGTGGTGTGTGGGGGCTATAAGGGGGGTCTGAGCCAATCATGACTTTTAGGGAGAGACGCTGGCATTAAATTAATGAACGGTGTAAACTGTTTGCCAGCGGAGGAAGCCGCCGTATTAATGAATCATCTTTGATACGTAATCAAGTCATTAGGAAACGAAGTGCGGATCGGAACCCTGATAACGAATAAGGGGGATTATCAATTTGAGGCAACTTCTGTGTGCCCCGGGGGATGTGTGCTAGTTCTGCTGCTGGGAGACGTGGGGGGAGGGGGGGGAGGGCGGCTGGGGGGGAACTTCTGACACGGAGATAATGTGTAGCACTCTCTGATACGACTTGACACACAGCCGCGTGTAAAAAGCCTAAATTCCGCTGATCTGCACCAGATGCTGTGCTGGTTGAGGGGTTGTCATGGTGCTCCAGTTCGGTCCGTTTTATTTCAAGAGAGATCAACTTTAGCGCGGCTAATCCGCGGTCTAGCGTGCCGCGCTTCCCGCTCGTCTAATGACAAACGCCGGAGAAGCTCGCTAATTATTTATATCGGGCTCCCATTCTGTCAGTGGTTTCAGGGTATTTTTGAGAATCCTGGAGTTAGATGCCTGATTTCTTTTGACGTGACGTCTCTGTTTGAAGTCCCGTCTGAGAAAAACACCAATTTATTTGACTGAATAGTCTATTTTCAAGCTTGTTATTCCCTGACAAACTATTTGACTACTAATAACAACCAGCGTCGTATCTCGACGTGTAACTTTTTTTTAACGTAGCTTCAAAAGCCAACTGATTTGGATTCACTTAAACGCTTTACTTAGTTTATGAACAATTTAAATTTCTGTTACATTAAAGTAACCAGGCTCTGTCCATACCTCCCCTCAAATACAGGACACTTCATGTAGACCTACATTTAATCCTCGTAGATCCTTGTGTAAAATGATATTCATTCATATCCCATCAGAGAATAAGGATGTTATTGTTCGTAATGATCACGAAACTACAATCAACGAACCTCATTTATTTTTATAATTTCGAGAAGGAATCACTTAAGGAATAAAAAGTGTTCCAGGTGCTGATTGAATCGGGTAGTAGTTAAAAAATAATAACATTATTTATTTCATGATTGCGAAGAACTGACATTGACAACAGTCTCATGCGTGTTGGTAGAAAGTAATGCTAATTTGAAATATTGAAATGTCAAATCTTTCATTAGCTGAAGTTGAAGGAATTTTTAGAATATGGAGTCAATAATGTATTATGATTGATGTCTGACCTGGATTTCCTATAATTCTAAATGTAGATTGACCCAAGACCGAGTCTGGGAAAGGCTAAAGGAGAAAAGGTTTAGCTACTTAAATGCTATGTACAACTGTTGTAAAGAGCCCGAGGCAGAACACTGCAGAAGCCATGCACAGCTCATTAAAAGTGTTCCTTCTAAAGATTATCAAATTCACGTACGCAAAAACATTTACTTTCACACACAGGGGTTCTGTAGGGAGAGCCATGCGATCCGTTTGTTTGGCTTCGCCTCCCTGCTTTATGAGGGCTCGTGTGCATTACGTTAGTGGTGGCTACTGTGTTGCGCACATAGAATCCACACACCAGAAATAATCTGCTTTGGAAAGGGAGTGAAGGAATTCATCAGCATAACGCCAAAAACAAAATGTCTGTATTTGAACCGAGAAGGGGGTGTTTGAGGAAAACGAAATTGTCCAATGATGTGAAACAGAAATAGAGGAATCATTCAAGAGCGTCATGTTTGTGTGTGTGTGTGTGTGTGTGAAGTCTGTTTCAGTGTGTTTTTGTGTGTGTGAGAGTGTGTATGTGTGTGTCGTTTGTGCCCTGTGTGTGTGCGTCTCTCTCAGCCCACTTCCACAAGAATCTTGGGCATGGCAATTTAAAAACATTACATGGGTCCTGGCTGGATGCAGCCGTGCATGTATCTGCACACAGAATGTACACGTCTGTGTTTTCTGTGATTGGAGCATTGTGCCAACAGCAGCCAGCATAACAATATGGGAGAGGGATGGCCAAACAAAGAGGATGCTGGATTGCCTCCGGCTCTAAGATGAACTGTAAGAAGCTTTTACGCCAGTATTCATGTGCGCTTATGCACAATGCACAGCCATAGAAAGAGGCTGAGGCCTGTGTTGAAGACGTGTCACTCTGGATCTCATAAAGAAGTGACCTCCAGAGAACATGCATACAATGAGATCCTAATGCCATATCCACAACCCCATAATATACACTACTACACCTAAAACAAAAGACTGGCATAGAATACAATCATTGAAAGTGTTGCCATTTAACAGTCTTATACAAACTGGGTCCATGGAAGAGAAGGTATTAAATGCAATTGGTGTTCTTAAAATAATCTCTTGAATTCTAATAGTATATATTTACTCCATCCTGCAGTTACCCAAACATGGTCAACCAATTATGCATCAAAAATTATACATGAAACTCTTGCAGCTAAATGTACAAAAAACAAATGAATAAAACATTATACATGCAGCAGCGCAAATAAATAATCGTATCTTGATACCGAAGGGCTATGCCGAGAGCACCGTGGTGGCTCATCATTTCAGATAACTGTCATTCTCTCCCTAATCACTGGCCTGACCTCGGTGCAACTGAGGCAGTGTGGATATTGATAGTTATGGTTATGAAATGTGCCATCGCATGACAAGCCATACGCATTCTGGAATCAATTCCTTCATTGAGCTGTTTGTTTTGTTTTCCTCTGTTTTCCGTCTCTATGGATTTCCTATTTAATTTTGGCCCGCTGGTGAAATAAAGCACAGTATTGATTTGTTTTCGAAGGGCTTACGGGAACCAGAGTCCGCCTGAAGCCCCGCAGCCCTTCAGCCCCATAGCCCCGCAACTGGACGGGGAACCAGCGTCCGCCAGAAGCACCACAGCCTTGCAGCTGAACAGACCAGAGTTTGCCTGAGGCAGCGCAGCCTTGCAGCTGAACGGGAACCAGAGTTCGCCTGAAGCATCACAGCCTTGCAGACCCACAGCCCCCGCAGCTGAACAACACATGGACGACAGCATTTAAGATAGCTAAGCAGAATGCAGGAGAATATGCTATTCAAGCTAACCTTGCTAACCAAGTTAAAACTGCTAACAAGGCCAACTTACCTCCATTCATCACATCCTTCCTCCCCCCTTACATTAGTACAACATCTTGAAGAACATACTGCTGTTATATATTTCTCAAAAAAAGACTATTTACTAGGTCTACGTTGTTTTCCAAAGTAATGGATCGTAATATATTTCTTCAACAATACGACCTGAGACCTATACACATTGTTCATGAAAGGTTTTGTATGCTCTCACACAATGAAAGAAGTCTTCTTACCAGTAATACCTGAATATAGTGCTAAACATCTTCATAATCGCATCATTGGTCATACCGGCTCTTACACGCTTTCCAAGTAATGTTTTGAATGGAGTTTGGAACAGAAGCGGTTTCTTTCATTGCAATCATATTCTTTGTACAGGAACAGCCCTGAAAACTCACCAAAAATGCGTAAGGCCATGTGGAAATCAAACACATCTAAATGGTTTCGGAGTCTGCTTGATCACATAAATTATGATTTTATAAATATTAGACTGCACATGATTTACCCAAGTTCTCCAGCCCCAGAATATAACAGCCAAGATTTGTCATACTGCATAAAGCATTATTTAAGTATTTATTTATTAACATGGTTTGTGCTTTCATATTAGGATGACAACTGTGAATATAGAACCATTTTGTATCACATTTTTCTCTATGAGGAAAATTTCCTGGATGTCCCATTCAGGATGTATGAAGTACATTTGAACAATAATAATAATAACTACTACAGGGTTATATTTCCTTTACCGACCAAGACTACTAACTAAATGAAGTCACATGGAATGAACTGCAGGAGGTAGTCTACTGCTGAGAGGCTACATGTCGGAGGGGGATGAAACCAGAAGAGGATGTTTATCTGCTCCAACGCACACTCCAACCAAACACCAGCGGTGATACGAAAAGTCCCAAAGCCAAAGCTCTCTGAGTCTAATGGTTTGGAAGAACATCCACATGAGAATAGTTCAGCATGAATTCTGATTCCTATTCATTTTCTGATGCTAAATGGCCGCAGGATTATAGCACAAACCACCGTCATGTTATATCATGAACACTCATCCTCTTCCTGTTCAGACTTTGATCATCATCATCATCGCCTTTTACCCCTACTGGGGCTTAGGCCGTCAACAAGGGTTCTCCAAGCATCCCGGTCCTGCGATAACTTCTCCAACTGTCCCCACGTGTAGCCCATCCGCTTGGTGTCTGCCTCCACCTCTCTGCGCCAGGAACTTCTTGGTCGTCCTCTCTTCCTTTTTCCTTGGGGGTTCCACTTCAAAGATTGCTTTGTTACATTTGAGCCGGGTTTGCGGAGAGTATGTCCTATCCATCTCCAACGTCTTTTGATGATCTCTTCCTCAGCAGGTCGCTGGTTGGTTCTTTGCCACAGATCTTTGTTACTGATGGTGTCGGGCCAGTGGATACAGAGTATTTGTCTAAGGCAGTTATTGATGAAGGTTTGGATTTTGTTTATGGTGTGCACAGTGGTTCTCCATGTTTCGGCTCCGTACAGCAGAACTGACTTTACATTGGTGTTGAAGATCCGGATCTTTGTTGTGATGGCCAGGTCCCTTGAACTCACGATGTTCTTAAGTTGGATGAATGCTCCTCTGGCCTTGCCAGTCCTAACGCGTACATCGGCATCAGTTCCGCCCTGTTTGTCAAAAATTCTGCCTAGGTAGGTGAACTCTTCTACCTCCTCAAGTGTTTCACCTTCCAGATTGATGGGCGAAGTATCGGCAGCATTCACCCACTCATCAGACTTTGATGGGCAGAATATAAAAGGATTCATTTCCACATACATGTAGCATTTAAATATGATGCAATAACATAATTTGGTATTACCAGCCTGCCATACTTCCAGCCATTTTAAATTGACAATTTTTCATTTCCGTGTCAACCAAAGGCATACATCAGAAAGGACTTGAGTCTACCCCAATTCTCTCTCTCTCTCTCTCTCTCTCTCTCTCTCTCTGAATCTACCTCTGGGAATACATGTCTCTCTTCAGTCATCAATCTTTCCTCTTGTCTTCTACAGCCTTGTGATGTGTTCCACCTGAGCAGTGGGGGTGATATGATGGAGCGTGGATCTGCTGCCTCCCCTGATACATTGAGCTGCAGAAACCAGTTAGACCGGGACACCTCCCAGTATGGCTCTGATCTGCATGAGTTCTCCCTCCAAAGCGTCACTAGCCCCAGCTATCTCTCTACGTCTCTCTCTCTGTCTGTCTCTCCCTCCCGCTCTCTGTAAAGCAGTCCTTGCTCTCTCTATCCTCCCTCTCTCATACATACCTTTAACAACAGAAATACACATGCATAAGTCAGCACACACACACCACACTCACAAACACACATTTGTCTATCACAACACCCAGAACCCCTGCCTCCCCCCAACGTGCAAGCACAAATACACTAACACAGCCCCCACACACACACACACACACACACACACACACACACACACACACACACACACACACACACACACACACACACACACACACACACACACACACACACACACACACACACACACACACACACACGCTCTCTCTCTCCCTTGACCCGATCTTGAAGAACAAGGTTGTGTCCGAAGGACAGAACTCATCAAACCTCAGGTCAAAGGTCAGGAGGATATCCGCCCCTCACCTCTGACCTCTGGTATATCACCATGTCAGGATGAATACCGCAACATGCTTGTCACGGTATTCATATATGATACGTGTTCATGTACGTGTTCATACACTTATGTAGAGTGTTCATATAGTGTAAACTAATGTACAGTTTTCATATAATATATACGTATGTACAATGTTCATTAACTATAAAATAATGTATAGTATTCCTGCAGTATTTACTAATGGACAGCTTCATGTAGTATATAATAATGTATTCTTTTTGCATCTAATAATGTATAGTCATTATATACTGTATATACTAATGTACAGTCACTATATACAGCATAATAATGTACATTGTTCATGTAGCATATAATAATGTATTGTCTTTATATACTGTATAATAATGTACAGTGTTCATATAGTATAATAATAATGTAGTCATCATATACTGTATACTAATGTACAGTTTTCATATATTATATAAGTACAGTGTTCATGTATCATATAGTTATGTAAA
Source organism: Gadus chalcogrammus (assembly GCF_026213295.1). NCBI lineage: Eukaryota > Metazoa > Chordata > Actinopteri > Gadiformes > Gadidae > Gadus > Gadus chalcogrammus. The sequence continues at coordinate 12,728,041 of NC_079425.1, read as the reverse complement.
GTGTTCATATAGTATACACTAATTGACAGTGTTCATAGAGTATACACTAATGTCTACAGTAACGTACAGAGTATTAAACGCTCCAGTGGATATTTCTGAACTCTAAACAGCAGCCGATGAGTTCAGAAATGCATGGCCACATCCGTCAGGAAAAAAACTGATAATATGAAAAGAGGCAAATCAAACAGAGAGGAAGATAAGGAGGGGAAGGGGGCAGGGTTCATGGAGAGATGGGGAAAAGGAGGTGAAAGACGAGGGAGCCAAAGTTATAATGGCCTGCTGTCCATCAGCGGACTGTAACCTTAATGTGTTGTAGTTGTGTAATATGGTTCTCTCACTCCCATTTTCTCTCTCCAACGGTTAGCTGTCCCTTGTCACACAAGTGTTGTTCGAGAACAACCCCCCCCCCCCCCCCCTCACGCCCCCTGCTTCACAAGGACACCAATCAATAGCAACATATTTCCCAGCATGCCTCTGGAGAGACGCGGCGACCAGGCCGAGGAAATGGGAACAAATGTCCCTCCTCAAGACGCTAAACACATTGGAAAGAACACGCACGCACAGGTCTGTTCAAGCACACACACACACACACACACACAGACACACAAACACACACACACACACAAAAACAAAAACACACATACAGAGATAGGCATACGTACGCACACACACACACACACACACACACACACACACACACACACACACACACACACACACACACACACACACACACACACACACACACACACACACACACACACACACACACAAAAACACAATCACACACATGCATTGACATAAACAAGAATGTAAACCTACACAGAAACAGACATACACACAGACATGCAGAGGTAGACATATGCGCACACCCACACACATTGTGCACACTATCACTACCACAAGCATACTCTCTCCTTTACACAAATGCATCTACACACACTGACACACACACACACACACACACACACACATAGCCAGTTGTTGACTGCGTAAGCATGACTCGATGCTTTACGCTCTAATGCTCTTTTTCATTTGCGGGCGGCGGTGGTTCTGGGCCAGCCAGGCCTGATTAGGAAAACAGTCCCGTTTAATTCCTTTCTCCTGGACCACCAGAGAAATGTAATTAAAGGCCCCCGCGGCCCCAGGGGCCCAAGCTGCCACCACCGCTACATGACACGCCGTGTTATTCCCTGACCTACAAAGACTACGGCACAGGTAGTCACCACAGCTGGACAGACTGAGCATCACCACTGGGATTTGGAGGGGAGAGAGACATAGGGACAGTGGGGGAAACGAAGAGAGGGACAGAGAGAAAGGGAGAGAGGGAGATGAAGAGAAAAGGGAGAGAGATATACCTAGGGAGAGACCGGGGGAAAGAAAGGGGCGGGAGAGAAAGGGAGGGGGAAATAATAAGAAAGGGGAGAGGACTGACCATTGGGACGCATGGGGAGACGTCTGAATTAAAAAACTGGCACTCAAACACAAGGGAGAAAGAGAGAGAGAGAGAGAGGGAGAGGGAGAGGGAGAGGGAGAGGGAGAGAGAGAGAGAGAGAGATAAGGAGAAGAGATCCAGGGAGACAAATAGAGAAATGATTGTGAGAAGGAAAGAGAGCGGGCTGAGCAGTATTTTAGTACATTTGGAGGCATCCTTTTTTACAGGGCTGCACCTCCACTTGTAGAAGACATGAAGATATACCATATGTATGACACAATATCTCTCTCTCCTTTCCCATTGACATATATATGGTCGCTGATTCAGTTAATCTAGAAATAGTTTTTAATCAGCCAGTGCCGCTGAATTTTCATGGAGACAAAGAGAAGATTCAAGGAGAAAACGACAATAAAGACCATATGAATTATGAGACTTACATAATTATTTATTTAATATATATATTTACGTAGCATGACATGATAATATATGTATGTATATATATATATATATATATATATATATATATATATATATATATATATATATAAAATTATACATTATAACAGATGTATAATTTGGTAACATGACATAATATAATGAATAATTATATATAATTATATGTACACAATAATATGAATATAGATAGTTATTTAATATCTATATAATATAGAAATAAATACAATTAGGTAGTAGTGCATCGAACATGGGGTGTCAGCATTTTTCCTGAAACTCATTCGGGTAGCTCAGAGGACGTGTTCATTGTCTGATAGCTTCAGATGTGTGTGTGTGTGTGTGCGTGTCTGGTCAGGGGTAGAGGGGTGGAGGGTGTGCTAACATCCTGGCTGACATTGCCAGTGTAAATGTTACACAGTATTTTAATTCAGCGACCTCATAGTATTTAGTGTAAGCTTGTGTAGATGAGACCTGAATCAGCGTACCTCTCCCTCTCTCTAGAATGTACGTTGAGTTCCTCATCAGTGATGTTGTTTCCTCTTTCAATTCTTAGTGAAAGATGACATGGCTTCAATGATGCATGTGCTTGCAGCTGAACACGTAAAGGCTTTTAATGGGCCGTGCCTCTGCAGGACCGACAACAGGGGGCGTCATGCAATATGCATGCTCACAATAAGGAAACAACAACGCACTATAATTCCCCTGATAGCACAACACGCCCTCAGCCTGGTAGCGCAGTTCCCCTATAACTGGAAGGAGAAGGGCCTTCGTTAAGGACCCAATTCCTGGCGGGGAACGCTATCTCCCTCCAACGTACTGCAAAAGACCCAGCAGAGGACTTTGCACTGTTGGGAAAGCTGTTTTTCTCCCCTGCTTATACAAGAGGCATGTCCATGTAGTCATAGGCATAGAATATAAGACTGAAGAACCGGCAGCGGGCCCTGAGCAATACACCACACTAATGCATGTCAGAGACTGTTTCTTGGCTTTTAGTATAGTGAAAACCTATCGACGAAAAAGCATTTGGTACAAATAGTGCATTTAGGTGTACCACTGCCAGAGCTATGATTGGCTATTGCTTGGTTCGTTACGGAGCAGCAACCCTCTGCTCGCCGTGCTACCACTTCTCCTACACACACGCTTTACTGCACAACCAATTCACTCAGACTACCAGCGCATAGCAAACACAAGACTATAGCGCACACAGACCAGCACATCAAAAACAAAACAGTTCCAAACGCAAGACCTCTATGGCATTGCAATTACAAAAGACCCCATCGCGAACATAGACCACCATCTCAAACCAGGCCACCCTTTAAAAAACCCTCTAGACAACCAGTGCAAAAACTGTCCAGTAACGTTTAGCTACCATTGCATTATAAGTAAAAAGCCTATAACAGAATGCATGATAGACCCTTGGCTACAGAAAAACTCGCACACGTGACAAGTTCTCACAAGGTTATTAGTGGTTGTGGAGGTGGTGGAGTTGGTGGAGGTGGAGGGGATGTTGGTGGAGATATTAGTGGTGGTGATTGGTGTGGGGAGCCGGTAGTGGAGGTGATGTTGGTGGAGGTTCAAGTGGTTGTGATGGTGGTGGGAAGTATGAGTGGTGGTGGGGAGGGGGAGGTGTTGGTGAATCTTGGTGTGTACGCAGTGAAGTTACTTTGGGCCATCTGCTGGTGGGTCTTAGTTTGGTTCATGTTGTTCTTTAAATCGACAGTTGGGTGGTTCTCAAAAGCGGCGACCAACAGAGAGGAGCGAGGCGTGTGATGTGGCCATGGTCCAGCTCTCTAATTGAGACCTCCAGAGAACAGCACACACCTCAACTTTTAAAGTCTCCTCCATTATTCATCAAAAGGGCAAGAGCTCCAGAACAAGAACTGGCAAGTTCTCTGCGACTAACGCTGAAGAAATGGATGATATTTGCCCACCGATATGAAACATAATTATTCAATTAGTCCTTAAGCGGGCTGGATATACTCTGCATGTAAGATGATAATTAAAAGGCAAAAAATGAATTGGAACAAAATGAACAAAAAGAAAGGATACAAAAATGAATTATTAGAAAAAACAAGGAGTAGTCAAAGAACTATAATCCACCATCATCCACAGATTATCAATTAAGGCTAAGGATTTTTCACAATCATATCAGGCCTCTTACTACGCTCTGGCATGGTTCTCTAAAGCTTAGAAGTCAACACATGTAGGTCAGAATTCTACCGACGTGCGGCTGTCCAACAGCACGTCTTCCAGCTCCACTGTTTCCATGGAAGCAGAGATACATTCGCTGAGGAAAGGGCATCAGAACATTCTATAAAAGCCCTTCAAACAGCGTCTGGCAGACACCGTAGGAGCGGTGAAGAGAAATATGAGTATCAGGTGAAGTGAATTAAGACCTCGTCAGAGATCTGACAGAAGTGACTTATCCTCCGTGCCGAGGAACAGAAGAAGAGAAGACATGACTGACAAGACAGGAGAAACTATTTTCAGCTCCTGGGATAAAATAGATAATTGTCAATGCGTTGTGAACGTATGCTCGGCATCTTTTTGCTTTTATTTGGTTTGATGGACGATTGTGTTTTGATCGCCCACTAACAATTGAAAAAAAAAAAAAAGACATTTGATAGTCTATATTTGGTATTGTATGTTTATTGAATATTGAACATGTTTATTCAGGGTTTGTCTTCAAAATGTCTTCTCCTGACACAATCAGAACTGAAGAGTGATGCACAGTGTACATTCTATATTTAGTTGAATATAAATGCTCTCCAATTGTCTTTAAATTGTCTGCAATTGTTTACACCCAGTACTGCTAACTGTGTACTATAAAAACAGGTATTAGTGTTGCTGAGTAAACGGTGTTCTTGGAAAGCAGGTAGTACTATAAGTAGAAGAAGAAGAATAGAATAACTTTATTTCATCCCATGCATGGGAAATTAACTTGTTACAACAGCCCAACAGTAATGTTTTTGTAACAAACAATATCCTCAGGAATAAATAAATGATTAACAGATACTGACTCAATAAACTATTTCGTACAACAGAGAGCAGTACTTCACTAAGTCAACTATGTATTGGTACAACAGGTAGCAATACTTCACTTAATCAACTGTGTATTGGTACATCAACAGGTCTGGCTCTGGCCCAGTGTGCTCTGTTGCTGGAGAACGGTCACACTTTGTTCTCCTGAGTTGTTTTCGACACCAAAGACTCTGTGGCTACGGTGAGCCATGGAGCGGGGTGATTAACAGAAGTATGGCCGCTCGGCGCGTGTTTGTCGGCTCACAGCCTATCTTCATTGCTTTCAAGTGGCCTCTTAAAAGTGAGCACATAAATAAAGTTGGTGTTCAGCTGTTTTACTTCAAACCGCGGAAATCTACTCTTTGAAAACCAGCAGTCTCTTGGCATCTGCGAGAAAAACAAGTGTACCCCCCCCCCCTCCCATTCGTATCTTCTGCTTGACTAAGCCTAGTCTTTACCGCAGAGACGTTCCAGGCAAACAAAATCTAAGGACACTTTATTACATTTGATCCGTTCCTAAAGCCATGTGTGCCAGAAGTAACCTGACTCCCAGAGGAAGAGAGAGGGAGGGACGGAGAGGGAGGGAGGGGGGGGGGGAGTAGAGAAGATGTGAGAAAGCAGGAGGCAAGAGAGAAGATGAGAGAGGAGAGGATACTGGGGAGATGGACAGAATAGAAAAAGATGATCAAGTAGAGGGCAGAAGAGGAGAGAAGAAGAGAGGAGATGGAGGAGGGAAGAGACAAGAGAAAGAGAGCAGCAAAGGGAGGAGAATAGAGGATAGGAGTTGGGCATGGTTCAATAATTACTAAGGACTCCAATAGGAGTGATTCAAGCAGAAAGCGTCACAGTTGAGAATTAGAAGAACAAAGAAAGAAAAGAGGAGGAGAGGAGGAGATAGGAGGAGGAGAGGAAAAAAGGAGAGAGGTTAGAGAACATAAGAAACACGAAGACAAGAAAGACGGGGTAAAAAAATAAAGAAGGGTTGAAAGAGAGAGAGATAAGGGATAAGTTCTACAATGAGGCGGAGCAAAATAACTCAAAATCGTGAGTGTATGTCTGTGTGTGAGAGAGAGAAAGAGAAAGATAGAGTAAGGGAGAGAGAGGGAGTGAGAAAAGGAGAGAAGGAAGAGGAACATAACAATAGGAAATAGGAATTATGTGCTTTAAGTCGCCAAAAATACCAAACAGTTTCCAAACAGCAACCAGACTGTTCATCATTAAAAATATATTGCGGGGAACTAGTCTAAATAGCTCAACCTTGGTTGTGGTCTAATTTTATTTCATTTTTAAGGTTGAATTTAAACTTGTCTCGAGTAAACGGTAATTAGTGTCTCTTAAAAAATAGACTACCAGCATCTCCTTACTAATAGACTCTACCAGTATCTCATAACTAAAAAACTGCACCAGTGCCTCAAACGTAATAGACTACTACCAGTGTCCCCTAATTAGAGTCCGGAGCAGGTGTCTCCTAACTGACTCGAGGCTCTACCAGAGCCTTAACTTAGTCGAACTAGCAGGAGTGTATTGTAGTGAATTCAGGGGAAAAACTGCAGACAGAGTTACCTCCCAGCCATCCTCATGTCGGTCCCCAGACAGTAGGAGCACTGCGTTGTGCTAGAACAACAACAGCAGAAACATTGTAAATACTTATCGCAGCCATGGTGGTCACCCAACGTATGCATTTTTTATTAAACCAAAAACGAAAATAAAATAAATGTAAAGAAAATAAGTTGGCAGTTATTGATTTTCGTGGTGTCTGATGATCAAGCTATCGGGATCATGATTTATCAGTATGCAGTTTGTGGTTACCAGAGGAAACATTGCAGTGTTGGACCAGAGTGCTGTTCATCTTTGAAAGGAAAGCAAAAGCTTTGGCCGTGCAGAAAGTGAACAGTCCTGATCTCTTCTAGGGAGGGCGCCGTCATGTTAGTGTGAATAAATCAATAGTTTATTTCAAATAAATATAGATTTACTATCTGATTATGTCACAGAAGCGTCCCACACATTCCCGTACAAAAAAGTTCTCCAGGCAAACTCAAACATCGAGAACAATGAAGTTATAAATATATTTATCTGCGTGGAACCATACGATTTGTGTTAAAATTATGGCATTGAAGACAAAGAAATTACAGAGCAATTTACTGTCTGCGTGACAGAGAAATATCATACTATTACCCAATGGATTACTTCAAGATCTCCAAGATACTTCACATTGGCATTTCTGTTTAAGCATCGCAAATAGATTTTCCCCTGTGTGGTTAGTAATGAGAGTTACTAACCATGAAGATGAAGCAATCTATCAGCCCTTAAAAAAGTTACATGAGCTTACTCATTTCATATTCTGTTTTATTCCTTTTTTTCCCTTCTCTTTAGCAGAAACGTGAATCAATTTTCTTCAAGGTTCAAAGATGAAGAGTCGATACAGGTTTGGAGGGTTTCGATTTCAGCATTAAAGACGAATCAAGGCATTATCGACCTGATTCTTAATGACCCGTGACCTCTCAACAAAAGAACTACGATAGAAAGTCTATTCAATAGGGAGCAACTCTTTGGTTTTATCCAGCAAAGTTCATCTTTTACACCGAATGATAACGGAGTCCTCTGCTTTCAAACGATAGCAACATCTCAAGTGGTTACTTTTGTATCCAAGGTTCTATATATATATATATATATATATATATATATATATATATATATATATATATATATATATATATATATATATATCTCATGAGCTGGGTTAAGAATTCTGATGAGTCATAGGTCATACAGGCAGACAGTACGTACACTTGTACACTCTCAATGCCAAGGACTGGTCTCCAACTCCGAACAGACACACTTGAACCGTGTTTTCGGACTGTGTCTACATGTACAGTCATGTCGAGTCCATCCCTCTCTTTGTAGCGGAGCAGTTAAGTGCTTTCCTCTTTAAGAATCTTTCACTTTGTGAAACAAGCATAAAAATTTGCCTGATTAAACAACTGGGACTAGTTTTTCCAATAAGCCTAATAGCGAGTTAAAAGCATAAGATGGTGGACATTATTCAATGCAAAACTGTTAAATTGGTCAGAGATGTAGAATTGTAAAGGTCTTTCCTGTGAAGAATATAATTTGTAAAATGATACCTATTCTGTGCTTGTTATGAGTGTCTTTGAATTGCGAGTATTCTAGCAAGTGTGAGTCAAAAGCTCTGAACATAGTTGCAATAATTTCCTCCGGGATCATTAAAGTCATCGATATCTGTATGGTTGACCTATTGATCCAAAGATAAAATAGCTTCTCTTTCCAACATAACCAGCCTGGAATCTAATAAAGGTCCAAACTACCCTATTATCATTTTAAACCAACTGATAACCAATTAGCTCTGTTAATGTGGCTGCGACTTTCTTATTTTTCAGAAAATGATCCGTCTAAGTGCAGTTCACGGCTCCTTTCCTCTGTAATTAACCCACACAAAGAAGAGACGGTGAGAACACATTTCGCCCCCAGTTAGAAGAGGTGCCACTACGCAACGCCATCTCCCTGCGAGCCGCAGACTCACAGTTCTGTTGAACTCATTCAAGTGTAAATATAGACGTGCAGCATCATCCTTATTATTAGTAGTATTATTAGGTGTGTTTATTTGAACAGAGCCGTGCGTCTCCATCCCTCACACTTCTGGGACCTGAAGATATCCGTATCCATGCCAACAGCCATTTCATCACGTGTAAAACAGCTTCCCATGCTACAGAGAGCCGTAGTGTTCCTGTCTCTATGAACCAGCACCGCGGTCAGGTGTGCGAACACATCTCCCTTAATAGGGGCAGACCGAGCCTTTGAGTCCCAGCAGCACCTATAGCCGTGCAGGCTGACAGCCAGGAGTGTTTGCAGGAAAGTTTGACGGTGTGTGATAGTGTCACAGCCGTCATTGACGAAGGAACTCTGTGCTCCAAGCCGTCATCAAAGGCTTGGAGAAGTCGACAAGACATGTCGGCGTGCTGTGCTAGGCGCTCCGACAGAACCCTCACACCACATCAATGAAGCCAAACAAAATGCTTCGCAATTACAGTGGTTTGAGCCCTGCCAAGGCGGCCACACGGAATGCAGCCCAGTGCATTTTATGCTAATCACCTGGAATTTTTTTTCGTTCAGTTTCTCTGTTGTGCTTTTAGATCCTTTGAAGATCAGAAGCTGTCAAAGGAACTTGTAAAAGGGACAAACGGGGGAATATTATCTCTGGATTGCATCCAGGTTATATTTTTGTTGTAGAATAAGGTGAAAGAAGCGATTCTATACAACAAGATGGCCGCAGCCATCGTACGATGGCCATCTTATTGTGCCTCAGCATTGCAAGGTTACATGTGCATAAACAACACACACTAGATTGAACATGCACACACATACATACATACACACACACACACACACACACACACACACACACACACACACACACACACACACACACACACACACACACACACACACACACACACACACACACACACACACACACACATACTTTAACTCAAACATAAATCTCATTATCCTATCCTGCCTTGACCCTGCCTTCCCAACTCCCAATCCCTCCAGGAAGCCATCCCAGTAAGTGACACCTCTCTGGGGCCCCCTTGGCCTTTACAGTTCCCCTGTTTCCATTAGTCTGAGCATATTCCAGGTCCCCCCCTGACACTGTGGCTCTGTTGGGCTACGAGCACTCCAATCTGGGAGAGAGAGCTACCGTCCCTGGCCTTGGTACCACCCCATCAAGGAGGAGGAGGGGCATCACGGAGATGGGAAGGGGTTGGAAGAGGAGGTGATGGGGAGGTGGATGAGGAGGGGGAGAAGGAGGAGGATGACCAGGAGTAGGAGATCAGGAGGATGAGGCAGAGGTGGTGTGGGCAATGTAAAGGTCAAGAGCGAAGTGAAGAGGAGCCGACGGTACGGTCAAAGGGGTGACAAGGCTGCGGTAATTCCCTCCCTGGTCGGTGTCTGCGGTCGATGTGGATTATCATGCACAGTCATGGATGCCTGGCTCCTCCACGCGCCACTGTAAATAAACTGAGCTTTGTCACAGTTTAATCAAGGCCCTATGAGGAGGACATTATTTACCCTCCAGTGTCCACCGAATTTCAGTTTGTTTGCCCAGCCCCAAACACCCCTCCAACAGGAAGAGACTAATCGGCCCAATCCCATTTCTACCCCTTACCCCTTCCCCTTACCTCTCCCCCTTGTTTTGAAGGGGGAAGGGGTAGAAATGGGATTGGGCCTAATCCTCCACGCTTGGACCCCCAGCTAACTCCCATGGAGCGATTTTGAAGACCCAGGAAAAGGAACCACATGTAGTTGCAACTATCATCAGAGATATCCCCACAAAAGACTCAATGAATGCAAAAAACTGCCATGAGGTTGACTGTCAACTGTTTTAGTATATCCCTTAATCACAGTTCCATTCTCAAAAGGCATCACAGGCTTATGCTATACAAGAGCCCCCTACCCCTAACCCTCTAAATGACCAGGAGAAACTCCCCAAATTGAGTGTGAAGAAACCTTGAGAAAGGATACAGAAGTGGGATCTCTTCATTGCAGGGACATTTAGGAGGGCGATAGGTGCCAGAATGGCATAAATAAAGTTGAAGCATAAACAAGCAAACATAGGTTAAGTTTGATGCCATTCTTAGATGTGTAAATAATTTTAAATCAATAATGAGTGCTAGCGAGTCTATTTAACAGGGAGTCTAAGTGTCTCTGCAGGACGCAGCAGAGGTCATGGGAAATGTAGTTTTAATTCAGGGGGGAAATGCTGCTTTATCCTTCCCGCACCTCGTATGAGGTTTAAGGCATAATACGCCAACAATGACTTTTTGTTCTAGTTAGAATAACAATGCAAGCTTTGCATCATCTTGTTTTTCAGGATAATACATTGGTTTCATTGTTTTCCTGAATTCCTGCTGCCCCCGCTTCTCAACACTGAAGTGAACCTTTACTTGTATTAGCCGTATATCACCAGGTTACAGAGAACAATGCTAGACTTATGTGACACAACAACACCATGGTGGATAACTGTGTTAACAACACACCCACCACAATGTACCTCTTTAATTAACTCTTATATATCACAACTATAGCATGGAAAAACAGCAAGTCGATGAAGAGCCTAAAGTATTTTTGAAGAGCTGTCGTAAAAAATAAGAGTTGCGATAAGCCAACAAACAAACAAACCAAGATGAATTTATGCAGTAACTAAGGTACTTTGGATAAAAGCATCTGCTAAATTACTACATAGTAAATAGTAAAGAAGACAGCCACCATAAAAACAACAACAGCTAAGCAACGTGAAACAGCAACACATTGAAAGTCGTTCTGCGTTTTAACTTCATGATCCATCTCTCTCTGCAGTGAGCTCCACAATAAGTCGCAGGTTTGTTTAGCGCTGAAATGAGGACAGGACGATTCCGGGGACGTCACGGGCTGCAAGAGAACGTGGAGCTGTTGGCTTGGCACAGTTGAGGTACTTTCAGAGATGCAGAACCCATCCACACACACACCTCACACACACCTCACAGGAGACATGTGCCACTTGAGCCATCACAAGTCTGCTAACAGCTGAGCAGTTTGACTTTCATTAGGAATAAGATCGACATAAAACACAGCACTAGCTGCCCGCCGTGGAGAGGATCCGGCTGTAAAGATTGCTTGACATTAGTGGGATGGATAGAGGAAAATACTCCTGAGCAAATTCTGTGGGGCGACGATGACATCGAACCGCAGTCAGGCAGTTTTTAGCAGTATCTTCAGAAATGGAAGACAGCAGAAACACACACGTTAAAATCAATTAGCACAAGTGACTACTTGACGCAACCAATGTTGTTTTTTTCCCCTAATACTGACCACAAGCTGTTAGATAAAATAATAGAAAAATTTGTGATTGGCAACTCCCCAGTTTTTTTCTACACTGGAATCACAATGGATGTATAAGTGGATAGACTTAAAATGTAATCCATTAAACAAACATTGGGAGATTTCTAAAATCGCATCTCTCTTCTTGATTGTTTCTAGATCCAGTCAAACAGGATTACAGCTGGAACGCGAGTGGTCAAAGAGACAGCGTAAAGCGATCATATTCATACCATTCTCCTGCCATCTAGCAGTGATTTGAAAAAGTTATTTGAATAAGTTGTATAGCTTCACAATACAGTAAAATATTCTTAGAAACAGCACGGCAGGTGCCTAAACATCGCAAATTAAGGTATTTCCGATAACACTCATCACATCTGTGGAAGATTTCAATTAGCGCCTGTGACACGGCTTCTCAGGCTTCGATCGTCGGGAACAAAACACTCATCTTAGCGAACACTTGAGCGCTTAGCTGTGCTGAACGCACACCGAACCTCCTTCAGCGGGGGAGCCGAGTGATTGTCTTCCAAACACATCTGGGAGCCAAGCGAATTGTCAACGGTTACATACAAGTAGCTGAATGCACAACTGAGCAGGGAGATGCACGACAGTGAACATGTAACATCCGTTGTTATACACCAGTTGGTATCAGCAACAAGTCATGGCTTGATTCTATAGCGAATTACAAAACCAGAAAGCGGGTCGGAGCCGGGTGGCGCATGCCAAGAATGAGCAATTAAATGCAGAGAACGCAACACAACACTATAAATTAAGCTGAAATCAACCGTTCCTGCATTTACAACTGGGACACTATGTAATTATGTGCATTAGCAGTATAAGGTTTAAAGTTATTGGCATCTATCCACTCAACTATGTCCTCAGACTGGGGAAGTAGACATAACTACCTTCCATAATATAACCCATGTTGAGAGACCATCCAGAGATATAATCTGTAGATATAAAGGATGTTTATCGGAGGGTATGTTGTACTTACTGACTGATCACTACATTATGCTGTGTTGAAGATTCAGACTGCAATCAAATTAGAGTACCAGAGGAGGGGGTTTGGGGCTGAGGTGGGAATGGTGACGGGGGTGGTGGTGGTGGTGGTGGAAGAGGTGGTGTGGATGTGGGGTTGGTGGTGTGGTGGAGTGTTGTTGGTGTTGGTTTATTGAGGATGGTGCTGTTGAAGGGTGGTAGTGGTGGTGGAGGAGGAGGCGGTGATGGGGTTGGTGTCGGAGTTGGGGCTGGTGGAGGTGTTTTTGTTCGGATGGTTCAAGGTTATCCCTGTCAGGCTAGGACTACTGAAGGTTGGTAAGAGAGAAATTAGCTTTAAAAAGATGAGCCAAGCCCAAGAGAAAGCTCCGTGAACCACAACACACTCAAAGAGATGACTTCAAAGCGGGTATTCCTGCAGGAGAAACAGCATTACCATATTGGAAACAATGAGCACCTCTGCTATTTGAGTAAACCAAAACAATGCAGACGTGCACAAAGGCTGCATTGTCATGGAGATGTACTGGTGGAATACTGGTGTTGCGCATGCCGCATGCTCGCGTGGAAATGCCGTCTCTTTTCTCTATGTGAGCTACTTTCAAATTTATTTTTGTTGTCGATATTTTTCTGATGTCATATGTTTTGCTTATATTTTATGTATTTAAAGTACAACTGAAGAGGGTTTTGGGCAAAATTCGAAATTTGAAAAGTAGAATTCACGACACAGAAGACAGAAAGAATACTGATGTAGAGATCCTTGAAAACTTTGAAAAGTGTGTATGTATATACATAGGATATACAGTATATATACACTTCATACCTTATTTATTTCTGTGTTTTTTAGACACCTGGCATATCATACATTCCATTTGAAAAGTGTATGGATGAAAATGTTAAATCAAACTATTTTTAGTAAGCGTTCACCGCTGCTTAGCAGAAGCTAGTCCGCGGGCTGTGGTGTAATGTTGGCTTTGTTTACCGCCCCTGTTCCAAACCAAACATGTTTTCCTGATATAGGCCAATCAAGCCGAAAGGGCAGATGACAGTGGCGGATTACCAGATACGCAGCTTTCATTCCCTTAGTAGATGACTAAACTCTAGGATTAGCAATAATAAAAATACACAATTGTTGCGAGATTTTAATCAGCGTTGAAACAGCCAACTGCCTTGGATGATATCTATATATGTAATATATAGATATATGAGACAAAGTGGAAAACAATGTATCCAGTGAACAGGCTGATTGTATTATGTGAGCTGAGATCCAGAGTTGTCGGTCGGGGAGGCTCATGTTGGAGTTCCGCCCAGTAAAGTGCCCTGCCTAGGGGGGATGATCCTAGACCTCCTGGGCTTCACAAGAGTGCCAGAACATCATTCACTCAAATCAACAACACGCAAAGAAAGCAGCAAAGACATCCGACAAACAATAGAAAAAAAAATGTTGTTTTTCCATCTTGTTTTGCTCATTACCCGAACAGGCACAATGATCATTGTTCCGCTCGCAGAATAAGTAAATAACAAATAGAAAACTTGAGCGAAAGGATAGCTCCATCCACCCACACACACACGAGCACATAGCCTTGAGGACAGAACATGGGCATGAATCAAACTCCCGGGTGTATAATCCTTCAAATGGAAAATCAACTTCAAAGTGTTATTTCATCCATCCAGCGTGCGGCCGGGCCCGCACTCGTCTGGCTGGGCCCTAAGGTGCTGGTTTTAGGGTCAGCTCGCTGTTAGAAGCAGCTAATGATGTCTTCAAAGAGCAGCAGGTCTATGGAGGATGACCACAGGAGATTCAACTTTTATTTTATTTCTATATTCATAAACATATATGAGCAGCTATATTTATTAATTGAACCCCTTGTACTTTCTCTTAATTCTTTGCCCTTTTCATTAAATATTCACTGCTGGCTATGAGTCCGATGGGTTGGGATATTCTGGACTGGGTATCTCAGAGGGCTTTCGATTGGTCAACTGGTTGTTTGGACTTAAGGTTTCATTAGTATAATTAACATGTGATTGATCAAGGGGACAATAGGACTTTAGGTATGTTAAGTAGATATGTGATTGGTCAAAGGTGGATTTTGGGTTTAATTACAGTATGTGATTGGGTCCAGTATGAGGACTCATTGGGTCAATTTATTTAGGCTTCTGAATGGAATTAATCTGATTATTTAATTAATGATGACATGAGGGGTATCTATCAAAACAGTAACAAGATATGTAGTTTGATAACGTGTAAAGTAAAGTAACATGGGAGTTGTGGTCCTCACCACAATTGCTGGTGAAAATCTATCTGACGTGACTCAGGCAGAAATCATGTTCACAGGCTAGTTATTAAAGTATCGAATGAAAAGGCTAACTTTTCATTAGATGAGTCACTACCAAAAACTGTGCCCCCCCAAAAGGAGTACACGAGAACTCCTTGAGATTCAATTTGGTATTCGATAACTTTTGTTTTGACAGTTGTTCGTCCTCTCTTTAACGGAATGCCAGGAACAATCCAGATTTGATTGAGTTACACTCAATACAATGATTGATTTAGCTGGGTTTGAACATTGATAGAAACCATTGGGCTAATACCAGTACACAATATCGGCATTCTAACCTGTAGACATTGTTGAGCAAGCCCTAATAAAAATATTATAATAAGAACATGGTAATATTAATAATAACATTATGATAATATTGTGAGATAATTACTGAGCGCTGATTGTCTGACGTGTGATTGAAAGTGATGTGACGGCCCACTTGGATTCAATGTTGATTTATTGAAATGATTTTCAATCATTACTGCAAAACACCCTAAGGGGAGGGGAGGGAGGGGTAAACAGAAGGGTCGCCTGAGCACACCAGAAGTCACACGTTCGATCCCCGACAGACCAGAACAGCCCTGGAGACGGGCAGCGGGTGTGTTCAGAATGAACGATTCATCTCACTTTGGGTTTGGAAGCGAAAGCTTTAAAAATAAAGCACTAGAAAGGATGTATGGCGCTCGAGGCTGGGTGCCTCTTGTGTTTACCCTGCTACTGCTGATGACACTGGTTTAACAAGAGGTTAACACCAAGTGCTGTGTTTGGAAACGCCTAATCTCGGATCCAGCATTCGTAGTACGTTATAGCAGAGTTTCTTGGGGGTGATGGTGATGAGCCTGTGCTCGGAATCAAGAACTGCAAGGGGTGGAGTTAAGCCTTATTTCCTGTTTCATAATGGACATATTCTACCAAAGAGAAACCGTGTATATCTACTGTAGCCAGTAAACATGTGTTGATTTGAAAACTTTACATTAATTTTTTTACAGATTATGTGAGCGATACAAATTCGTCGAAAACAAATATATAGTAAAGAAAGTGCAATGCCCGGTATATTTACTTCTTGTAAACTGTATTGTGAGTAAAGCACAGTCCAGCCACATATATGTTATCAGTGGGAAGTGTATAAATACTGACATACACGCATAACTTTTTCAATTCAATCTCAATTTTCTAAATGTTTAATTTTAGAGTATTCACATCGACCCATTCACCAATCTCTGAGAGCTCTCTTCTTTGTGGTTGAATCTCCTTTGGCTGCTTTCATTGAAAAAAGCAAAAAAAAAAAAAGCCTCTCAGCAATATAGAAACTTATTTTCTTTCCATATTGATTCAGGACCAAAGAGAAAGATGAATGGAATTAAACATGCGGATGCAAAAGCCTTTCTTTCTTCTGCAAAAACCTAGAAATCCTTAGAGATTGGCACTATTTAACATTTCATATTTTCTTAGTACTTTCTTTGAAATACACAAGAACATTGTATACACACCACTATATTTCAAAATACACATGAATTATATAAACATGTATGTGCGACGTGTGTTTGAAGATGAGCGAGTTGCCAACAGTGTGTTTGAAGGAACAGGTAATGTAGATCCATGTGGGCAGATAGGTCAGCTCAGATGTTACATAACTAGAAGCTTCTTTCTGGGAAAAGGACAGAGAGATCAAGGCTCTCTCTCTCGTTTCTTCTTATCATGTTATTTGTTTAGCTCCACAACACTGAAAGCAGCCCCATCTGTCAACAAGCCAGTTCCATAGCTTCAAGTTATTATAACCACTGTGTCCGGGCCATTGAAGTGTGTGGACTGCTGTACGGCAGACTTTGAGGTTCTTCTGAACGGCCTCCGCACTGCTTGCCCTGAGGTACTAAGCATTTGTTGTGTTTATGACAGTATCAGCCAGAGGACCAACAACCTTTTGTTGCTTTAAAACTAAACCCAAACTGAAATGGCTAAACTCCTAGGGACGATCTAATGTATCACTCGGCCTGGACATTTTGAGGTAAAAGGGATATATGTTTGGTATAAAAAAAAGCAACACACATATTAATTGCAGCAAGATCGGTTTTTCATGGATCTGTGAATAAATCTGTTTCACCCATCACATCAGCTATCTTTCTCATAGTCACCATGGTCATTGTACAGTTTTAGGACATGCAGAGGTGCTTAAATGCCTTTTTACTTTTCTCAACATCCATCCATCAATTCTCAGATAATTATGTTACATTTATGTTACATGTATTAATCATTAATCGCGATGGCATTCAGATTTTCAAGCCAATATTTACTTGCACTGCTGTATTTGAATAACGGTTGCTTTGGACAACACAATGGTGTAAAGTTGTCTGCAACAGTTTCACACTGGATACCAGCTATCCAAAAGGGTGAAAGCCTACTATTAGTAATGAACAGGAAAACAACCTCAAAATCAAGTCTCTCCAAAACATGGATAAATTAGAGAACTCATACCCACTTATCATAATCCCCCTGCCAAACTGCCATTCAGTATACTATTTTACACTTGAATTAAAAAGTAGAACTCCGTCATAATCCTCTCAATACATAAGATAATTTGGTAAAAGGATGGAGCACGAGCGCGTCTTCACTAATGGCTGAGAGGTGAATCCATATGTCTTTTTCATTTCGTTTGCTATTTCAAATCATTCAGTCTGATATCAAAGGGCCTTTAGGGTAAGGGTTAATATTGGAGTTAGAGTGAACGATAGTGTGATTATTTTAGGGTACGCATTAAGGTTACCAGATTAAAGAGGAAAAGCAAGGTATAACTTCCTGCTGAGACAGGAAGTCAGTCATGTTCCTCCAAGAGGAACAACAGAAATGGTGACGTCTTGCTCCACTGCCTCCCTCCACTTGGCAATTAATTCAAACAGTTTATTTCCCAAGATGCACAGCAGGCGGCTGAGCGACAGCAAGGCGGGGGGGGGCAATGAAAACAAATGCGATGGAAGCCAATCAGATGAATCAGCACCAGATTAAGCAATCAGTTATAAAGACAATGTTAAAGTGCAGAGAGATATTGTTGTTTGAAGTTTGTTTGATTTTCAAGACAAGTGTTCATCACTTCTAAATGTGAGTGGGATGTGGCAGTGGATTGGGCATTCCATCCTAATTTCGCCTTACCTGCGATTGCAGGATAGAGGGTGAAAGGAACGGAGATAGTTCTGCATTATTAGGAGCTAAAACATAGAAACACATTGAACACTGAGAAGAAAATAAGGAAAATGACATCAAAGATGCAGAAGCTGCTACAAGGACAGGTTATCCACGCTGATATTTTATTTTAGTGCCCAACTTTACTAATTGATCCAAAAGTTATAACCACAAAACAATACTCTTCGAAACTATGTATGTCTACTTGTAGTTTCACAAGGCCATTGTGTGGGAACCCTACACAATGTGTTTGTTTTGTCCAATCTTCTAAATGCATTGTGTATTCTGGTCATTTGATTGTGATAACAAACTGTTGCCCTGCGCGTTTTAAAAACACCACGTCTACGCTGGAAAATGGGGTTGAACGGGCAGATTTCCCAGCGGACGACTCACATGATCCGACTCTGCCTTCCGTAGCTCCAATTAACGGCTCTGCTTCCAATTAGTGAAATCTACTCTCCGCTGGCAGCACCCCATGGGGCCTCGTGTGTGTGTAAAGTAGTGCTCCAGCTGAAAGAAATTAACAAAATACCAGAAAATAAACCTTGCTTGGTAGTAATTGGGTCGTGAGGTTAAAAGTCTCGGCGCTATACATTGTAGGTCCTTCCAAGAAGAGAAGCGAGCACAACACACCCGGTTGGGTGTCGACACGCACAGGAAAGACCTTGAATGGTGATGTTTCTATTTAGTCATGTATTGATTTACTTCAAAGCAAATTCAGCTATGCCATTAGGGAACAGGTAGGGGTTAGGAGATCTGGCTCCCCTAGGATGCCTACAGTTGGTTAGGGATTAGTAATCGAAACCCTGAACCGTTCAGCCATCAAACACTGTAACCGCTAGACTATCTTAACACCAAACTGCCTAATCTTTAATGCAAATAGACAAACACCAGACCAGAGACATCCGGGCATCTCTCCCTGTTTCTCAATGTTGGTAACATGTCTGTCGGAAACTCTCAAAAAAAGGAAACGGTTGGGATCGGAGTGGGGATCGGAGTCTCTCTCTCTCTCTCTCTCTCTCTCTCTCTCTCTCTCTCTCTCTCTCTCTCTCTCTCTCTCTCTCTCTCTCTCTCTCTCTCTCTCTCTCTCTCTCTCTCTCTCTCTCTCTCTCTCTCTCTCTCTCTCTCTCTCTCTCTCTCTCTCTCTCTCTCTCTCTCTCTCTCTCTCTCTCTCTCTCTCTCTCTCTCTGCATTGTTGTAATGATGTCTGTGGTGAAATGGCACAAAAATCGATTGAAGGTGTGCAGACAGATGTCAGCCTTCCCCCTGGCCTGTTTATTAGAGAGCTGGGATAACAAACAACATGATATGTTCCGTCTTTAATAACCTCTCAAACCCACAAGATAACAACAGGCATCACTCACAAGACACTTTGATTCAATTAAAAACTTTTGGTGGGAACATTCGGCATGGAGAAGGGGAGTCTTTATTGCAAGATTACAGACAGAGTTATCAATTATCTTTTTATCATTTGGTTTAGTATGTTTGTTAATTAAGATTTTAAGGCTTTGTTTGTAATTTGTAACATGCATTTTATTCTTTATTTATTAGAACATGCTAGATCAGGGGTCGGCAACCCTAGGCACGCGTGCCACCACTGGCACGGGGCAGCATAATCATTGGCACACTCAAAAAAAAAAAAAAAATATATATATATATTTCTTTTTTTTTCTTTTTATTATTATTAAAAAAATCACAGCACAATGCGGCAGCATAATCATTACTACTGATTTTTTTGCACTTTATCCTGTTTTGGGCATCTCCTCCCAGTGCAAATATGTTTAAAGTAGTTGGAGAAAGCAGTGTTCTGAAATGGGATCAATTAATAGTGGCCTGTATGCATCGTGACCTGTATGCATCGCCTTCACATGGTTTTGCATAGCTGTACATGTCTTAAAGATATTGATGTGGATGGTTTCAACATTCTCATATATTCTCATGTATTACATTTCTCACAGTTCAAATATGTTTTTGGATGAGTTTCTGAAAATGGTGTTTTAAGATGGGACATATGTAATTATAATTTGTAAGCCCATGTTGCAAATATAACAACCAAAAAAACATTTAAAATGTTGATGCATGATTGTGGGCTATATGAAAATAGTACAATTCCATGTCTTCTGGAAATGTTTTTCATAATTCAGCCTCATTTCTTATATTGTTGCTTAAGGCACATTCAACGAGAAAATTTCAAACTGGCACTGCATGTTGAAAAGGACCCCTGTGCTAGATGACAGCTCTGCTGCATAAAATATTTTATTCAAATATTTACGTTTACATTATATTGGCTTTCTTGCTAATCCTGTATGTGACTCAGGACAGTGGTAAATGTTTTCTGTTGTTCCTTTTTAAAATACCATTATTTTCAGAATTGCTTACCCTGATGGAAACTATGATGACCCGATTTCTTGATGCATTTTATTGCCTCGTCAAGAAGACAATGTGACACATGACACTGGAAGTGATTCATACAAAAACACACCAGACTAATCTCTCTAACCTGTTTTTGTACAATTATTATTCAACACTATCACACACTGTCATTTTTTCCACCCTTTTAAAAAACAAGACACCAAAACGGTCCCTTTAAAAGGGAATTCTTAAAAAAAATATATATATTTTGCAGTTAATGTTTCCTTTAAACTTTAAATGAGCAAATTTCATGTCAACTCATACTCTCTACCCTGAACAAACAAAATAAATTACAAACATTTTCCTTAACCATGCCATCATGTAAGTCTTGACAACGTTTTTTCTAGCCCAGGCATGGTTCCAGCTGAAGTGTTTCTAGATCAGACGTTGTTCTAGCTGAAATGTTTCTAGACTAAGGCCACGTCCACACGGAGCCGATTTTTTGGTCTTGTGCGTTTCGGCCGACCGTCCAGACGGAGCCGGCGAATCCGGGTTCCGAAACCGCACATTTCTGAAACCATGTCCGAGGGTGTTTTCAAGTCTATCCTGACCTATGTGGTTTCGTGTAAGGATTTGTGTGGACGCCTGAAACGCAAACAATGACGTCATTAGCCCCCCACCAGCTGGGCGACGTCAGAGTTGCGTTGAATTTTTTATAACTTTTTTTATTCCCATTATTTTTGTAGCTTTATATACAGCCCCTTGATAAATGCAATTACTAACTGTACATTAAAAAGTATTTCTGCTCAAATTAAAAGGTTGAATATCCTCGTGACTGAATGTTTGCATACAGCGCGCAGGCTGTATGCGCGCAGGCTTGATGCGCTCCACTTCTTTCTGTGGAGAACCAGCCCTTGAATATTTACTACAGCATTTCTACAGCTCGATGCGGTTTCGCATTGAATCCTTCTTTACGGAGATATTCCTGAACCGCATAAAATGAAACCGGATTGTTTTCGCCCGTTTCGGCTCCGTGTGGACGGGGCCAGAGTATTGTTCTAGTTAATGGTTTCAGGAACAGGCGTGATTCAGGCTGAAGTGTTTCTAGACCAGGCGTGATTCAAGCTGAGGCATTTCTAGACCAGACAGAAATTTAGCTGAAGTGTTTCTGAATCAGGCAGGATTGTAGCTGAAGTCTTTTTAGACAAGCTGTGATTCAAGCAGAAGTGTTTCTGGACTAGGTGTTGCTCTAGCTAAAGTGTTGCCAGGCACACTTCTCTACCGTCATTGATGAGTACAGAAACGACTCTCTTTTTCTCTCAACTTCACCCGCAGCCTTTAAAACACCCGAAGACATGCTCTTCAAGGGTGACGATGACAAAAGGCTGACCTTTTTGTCAAATCAATCTTCCAGCGTCTGGCAGGCGACCGGTTTGTTTAGTCGTTTAAATCCCCTGTGCGAAGGCAGCTGCTCGCCACTGAAGATGCGTGGAGCCATTAAGTGCGTCCTCTGCAGGAGAACTTTACTAAATAGATTGGCAGCGACACAAGAGGACAGCTATTCTGAGACAGAGGTGGCCAATCATTAGGAGACCAATTAATATCTGCCCTCTCCGTCCTTCTGTCTACCTGGCACGCTGCCTGAGCTTCGCTCCGATTGGAGCCCTGATGCGCTCACACACACCCACAAACACACACGCACACGCAGGTAGACACACAAATAACGACATGCACAGAGAATCTGAAAAACACATTGCACCAATAACACCACAGTATATATATATATATACATATATATATACATACATAGAGATCTTTATAATATATATAGAGATTTAAATCACTAATTTGAGCTTTAATCATATGCACGTACACACACACACACACACACACACACACACACACACACACACACACACACACACACACACACACACACACACACACACACACACACACACACACACACACACACACACACACACCCACCCACCCAGCGCCATGTCGGTAGCATAGCTGTGTGTCATAACAAGCCGGCCCACTCAGTAGCATTGTTCAGAGGGAAGGGTGACTGACGAGCACGAGACTAAGGCAGGTCTTGGCAAGCTTCTCTCCACTTGCAGACAATATTCCAGCCCATCCATCTCTGCTGGGGTAATGGAGTGCCCTTGCCTCTGCACGCCCGCAGGAGTGAGCAGTTATCGCAGGCTGGCAGCTCTGTTGTTAATAAAACACAGTTTGGAGAGATGCAGGGGAAACACAGTGGAGGGACGGAGAGAAAGGAGGAGGGGGGGGGGGGGGGGGGGGGGGGGGTTTGGAGAGGAGGGCGGGCAGAAGCACGCCATGCTGAGGTGATCAGGAGACGTTCCAGCTCAGCTTCGGTTCCTGTGAAGTTAAATTTAGCCTCACCCGATCCCTCGGAAAGGAGGGGAGAAAGACGAGAGGAGGGAGAACAGTAGGAGGAGAGAGGAGAGGAGTGTAGAAGAGAGAATAGGAGGGGAAGATGAGAGGTGAAGAAACGGCAGGAGAAACAGATGAGAAGACGGGAGAAGAGCAGCGACAGAGAGGAGGTAGGAGAGGTGAAGGGAGGTGATGTGAGGTGAGGAGATGAGAGAAGATACGAGGAGAGAGAGGGGGCGAGGAGGGAGGAGAAGGGGCATGGGGGAGAGGAATCGGAGGGTAGGAAGGGAGAATGAAGGGGAGAGTAGCCGTGGAGGGAGGAGAGGAGGGGAGGAGAGGAATTGGAGTGGAGTGGCAAAGCAGCAGAGGGCTGTCTGATGGCAGAAGTGACCTTGAGGGTGCAGACTTAAGTAAAGAGTCAAATGATCACTGTGTCACACAGATCACCGCCCCGCTACCTCAGAAACTACCAGAGAACCGCTTCATACTGCTCCATAGGGTCCATTCGACAGATTT
Organism: Gadus chalcogrammus; assembly: GCF_026213295.1. Classification (NCBI taxonomy): domain Eukaryota; kingdom Metazoa; phylum Chordata; class Actinopteri; order Gadiformes; family Gadidae; genus Gadus; species Gadus chalcogrammus. Next base: position 12,704,503 of record NC_079425.1, on the reverse strand, counting down.
ATTAATCTCAGAAACTACCAAAGAACTGCTCCATACTGCTCCGTAGTATCCATTTGACAGATTTATTCATCTCAGAAACTACCCGTGAACTTCTTCGTACTGTGCCGTAGTGCCCATTCGACAGATTTATTCATCAACCACCCTACCTCAGATACTACAAGAGAACACCGCCTCCTACAGTTCCATTCTTCCCATATGACGGATATTCTTCCAGATAAAACATACGGTACATCTGGGTGTCAGAGCAGAAGGTGCACGACAGCAATTCAAAAAATAACAATTCTAATTAAGAATACAACTCCTAAAAAAGTATACAGAAATGTCTAAATAAACAACAAGGGGAGTACAAATGTAGATTTGTACTACTCTACACAAATAAATGTTAACAGACGGTTGAGATAGACCTTATTAGTTTATGCTACACTATTGCATTATTGACCATTATAGATACATTTATTTATTTGTTCTTGTATTTTCCTTCATTTTTTTGCCATGCAAATTGGCATGTTTGTAATAATCTACCATCGTAGACTCATGGCATTGATCTCATCGGACCGAAGAGTTCAACTGATCAATAGCAGATCAATATTAAATAATACAACCATCACCGTTATCCATCACACCCGAAACACAACCCCCTCTAAACTACCTCAGGAAGCCGACAACAATGTTCCAACCGGGTGCTTCACCTTCTCCAGGCTCAAACTAACGCCAAACTGTCTACAGTCAAAGTCGAATTATACATCACAGTGTATACAAATAAGGTGTGACTCCCTTTCTCCGGGTGCGCTCGACGTGTGTGAATGGCCTGACCGTGCGGCGCAGGAGGCAGCAGGAGGGAGTTGGAGCGAATGAAAGGCATTCAAGTAGCTCTGAGTAAACAGTGAGTGCTCCAGAGGTCCAGGGATGCTTGCTTTCTACTTGAAAGACATGTTGAGGAGTTGTGTAGCTATCAGTGGAGCATTAGCACTGCTCTAACACAACCATAAAACAACACGGCCTAGCGTCGCTTTAAATTACTTTCTTCTGTCTGCGTCTGCCTCGGGCCCCGACAACAGTCTGTCACAAATTAGAAAGTGAACATCAACAATAGAAGGCGCGATACGCCGGGTAAAACAGAACCTTGTGCAACATGCAATTTCCTTTCATACTGGAGAGAATATCAGAGAACGGCTTTTATTATGAATTAAGAGTCGCCAGGGGATGGTCTTCTACTTTTTGATTTAACTTCAAATATACACTTTTCTCTCATGAAGAAATGTCATGCAATTATGGAACAGTTATGGACTTGGTTGAAGCTGGGGTTGGTTCTGGAGCTCAATCGTGGATGTGGTGCTGGTGGTATTGATGGAAGTGGTGCTGGTGTTTTTAATGACGGTTGGTGTTCAGGATGATGGTGATGTGGTTTTGTTATGATTATGTTTCAGCAGTGGTGTTGGCTTGGTTATTGTATTGGTGTATTGGTAGTGGTGGTGATGTTCTCCCATTTCAACCCTCTCTCACACACTCCAGAATGACACTGGGAACCCGATAGATCTGCTTGTCAGAAGTGTGTGTGTGTGTGTGTGTGTGTGTGTGTGTGTGTGTGTGTGTGTGTGTGTGTGTGTGTGTGTGTGTGTGTGTGTGTGTGTGTGTGTGTGTGTGTGTGTGTGTGTGTGCGCGCGCGCGCGTTTGTGTCTGTGTGTGTTTGTGTGTGTGCGCGGGTGTATGTGACCATGCATGCGTGTGTGTGTGTGTGTCTGATGCCGCTGTGAATTCAGTTCATTAAATCATCTCCCGTCCAAATATTGACTTTATTAACTCAAGATAAGATGAAGGTTATCTTGCTCTGTATATCATATCACTTGGAGGTCACACACACACACACACAAACACAAACACACACAAAGATGCTTGTGTACACACACGCCCACACACACAGATGCTTGTGCACGCCCACACACACATTACTCACAAACAAATGATCTTATTACTGCCTTCCTCTACAATGTGGAATCAAAGCACATGGCATAATTACATCCATTCTTTCATACATATATTTATATGTACATACGTACACCTCACCTATACACACACACACACACACACACACATGCACATGCACACATACCCACACCCCCACATACACACACCCTCCTTATGCTCGGGACTAGCGTGTGGACATAAGCACTGATTTCTCCAGGAAGCCTCTCCATGCTCATTTTGTTGATTCCAATATTTGCAGTGAAGAGAAGAACAAACAACATCATTAAGAAGCTCCAGAGTGTCGACACAGCAGCCAGAGCGTCTCCCTGTAGACGACCCAGCGCTCCGCTCCAGGTAATGAGACAAATACGTATTATCCCCTTAAAACGCCACGTGTTACGGCTCCGTGCGCTGCTCTAACTGGCAGCGTGCAACAGGACAGACCGGACAGGGGCAGGTGGTGTGCAGCAACGGAAGGTAGACTAAGGACATACCCAGGAGATAGCTGGTGGGATGTGTTTCTGGGGTTCGGATGGGAGTGAATCAGGGTAGGAAATGCACTATTTTAACAATGGCTTTTTTGCCCCACTAGTCATTTCAGGGCATTTTGGATCATTTCCGGGGCAAATTTAGTCAATTATGGAAAATATTGGTTCTGTTCGCATGATTGAATGATTCTTATGAAAATAATTATCTGTTCCCACTTTTCAAGAACAGAGTCAAATACCAAGTTACTGCTTTAATTTGCATGACATTTAAATGCCTGCGTCATACAAATTTCAACGGCAATTATCTTACTTTATTATACGTTTATTTCTGACTTAAGTGGATTTCACACCTGCCTCTTCTAAAGACTGCAGTAAAAGAGTGGAAAACAATAATCTGGAACCCAGTTTGACACGTACAGCAGATTGGCTGGCTGTTAATTAGAGAGGTGGTGATAGCAGATGCTGATTGGCCAGCAGCAATCAAAGAGATGGCAGGTGAAGGATGAGGTTTGTGGGAGGTGGAGGACTATAGGGGTACTCACTAAAGGGGTGCAGGGGGTCCAGTACTCGGGGTTCAGCTCAGCTCTCGGGCGGAGGTCCAGATATTCAGGGTTGAGTTCGGTTCGTGCGCGAGTTAATGTTCCCTTGGGGGAAGATCGGAGAAATGGGATTAGAATCACTGTTGCCAGGCTGAGAGTTGTGCAATCATGTTCTTAATTTGGTGCCTTAGGTTTGTGCATTTTAAACGAGAAAACAAATAAACAAATCATCTGCTGTCAAATCCATCACCTATGACAGTACCATTACAAATACCTTCTTAATGACTGAGCCTGTTTGAAACCACACTGTAATTAGATGCTTGATGACATGATTTTCAATTAACAATATCATTTCCAAAAGTCCAAATGTTAAATCAAACTCCAACTTAAATCCAGCTTTAGAACAATCCATGCATTTTAGCAACACTGCTGATTTATATGACAGGAAATGTAGTCACTAAGAAAATTTTTCAATAATTTAGCATATAATAATGTTAATAATGTCTACCTCGATTTTCCTAAATGTATTTGTTTGAATTCACATTAACATTAATACTGCAAAAAACCAACAACATCATATTTGTATTTTTTACACTTTTAAATATTCTGTTTAATTTAGATGATATTCTATACCGTCCATTCCTTTCTGCTGTGATACCCAGATTTCCTGTCTGGGATTAATAAAGTAATGCAATCTTATTTAATCTTGATTCAAACATAAGGACAGGAAAATAACAAAGAGCATTCATTAGAACGTAGGACATGAATGAGGTTGATGAGGCTACAGCTAGTCTTGGCTGAAAGACGTCATCCTCCCTGATGATGCTTCAAATAGCTGTGAGGGGAATGAGTCGACTACACATGGAGCAGAAACCACAAAACCCTTTTCACCATGACCAGGATAATAGCATTGAGAGAGAGGGGAGCGAATGATAGAGAGAGCTAGTGAAATAGATGGAGATAGATGGAGAGAATGATAGGCACTGAGATGGAGACGGAGAAGACATAATGATAGAGGGAGGGTAAGAAAGAATAACAGAGAGAGAGAGAGAGATAGTGAAAGAGAAAGAGAGAAGAAGAAACCAACACAACGAGAGGGATAAAGTGTAGACAAGAGTATGTGGGTGAATGAGAGAGAGAGAGAGAGAGAGAGAGAGAGAGAGAGAGAGAGAGAGAGAGAGAGGTGAGAGATGATAGAGTGAGGGAAGGAGAGAAGGGAGGGAGAGGGACTGTGAGAGGTTATTGGGCTGGTGACATCGTGAAGCACATGATGTTCTTATCGGAGAAGACCACACTGTTTCAGGAGACGTTTCATCTCTGAGTCGACGCCTCGTGACTATTTTGATTCCTCATTCATTCCCCTAAATTACCCCAGAGCTGCTCCGTGTTCTGCTGTTCTGTTCTGGTCTGTTTTCTGCTCACAAACACTATCTTGCACATCCACACCAACGTGTTTGCACACACATGCACACAACACACACACGCACGCACGCACACACAAACACACACACACATACACACACGTTAATAATTCAATAATTGTTGCCATCATTCATCCTTCCAGAATATTAATGTCATCGGCAGTGATTGAATGCTGTGCTGAGATTGGTCGACTTGCACTTGAACACACTCCTCTGGCTTGACAATTAACAACCCAACTCCATCCACTCGATAAGACTTCAATTCTTAGATGAGGATGAGTATGAATGTGTCAGATGTCAAAACCAGTTCCTTTGAGATTGCATAGTCAAATTCAACATGAATGTAGATATTGTATGTGTTTCTTAGTATATATATTCTTCTTAACAATGTATACATTATCTATTTATTCCCACACGCCCTTGGTGAGGTGCAATAAAATGACACAAATCCCAAAATGCATTGCAGATCCTAAGCCAGAAATGTGTAACTCCTTTCAGTTGAATATCTTCTAGTTGCCATGGTAGTTAATAAGATATGTCCAGATCAAAGAGTAGTATGGCATCATCGAGGAGAGTAACACCAAAGCAGACCATGCAACACATTTATTCATAGTGTTAGTGTTAGTGTGTGTGTGTGTGTGTGTGTGTGTTCTATTTTAACATATTTTAGAAAGGTGTTATTTCAAACCTATTTCAAACACCATATGATGTTAACATAGAGGTCTTATCCTAGAAGAGCATTAAAAGTATGTAAACATAACGAAGATACTACCAAAGGACACAATGAATAATTTTGACTGATCAGCTGAACAGTAAGGTAAACAAACCACCACCATGCTGCCACTTCCTTATAACCTCTGCCCTTCCAGACTAAGGTATAACAGCTTACCATGTCAACGACTGTGTGTGTGTGTGTGTTTTTTTTTTTTGTGCGTCTGTCTAAGTGTGCCTTTATGTGTGTGTTTATGTGTGTTTGCATGTACATGCATGAGTCTTGCATTAGTCATAAAATGTCAGGCTTCAATTTGCATTTTAATGATGCAATCCATGGAAAGCATTCATCGCCTTATCCTCAGTCGTTTGGAAATGAACCTTAAAGTCTAGTCTAGTAATGCATATATTGGACTCAGAAACAGGTCACAGTCACCACTGTGGTTGGATAGGTTATGAATCAATAATCATCTGCTTCATTGGATAATAGGTGTCCAGAATGTTCTGTCCTAACCTTTACTTAACAGATTCAACAGTTTCATGTTCCTCTTCTGTATATTAGAAACACCCTGCCCTTTTCTAGTGTTCAACCACTGCTCATTCCATTTTACTATTATCATTACTATTATTATGTCTATGTGTGTGTCAATTTTTTTATTACTGTCATCATTACTTTTATTACTATTAATGTTATTATTATGTACGAAAGCTTTCATTTCATCTTATTAGTAGTTGAGTGCTGCTCAACTATTGTTCTTCTTAAAGGTCCCATTGCATGCTACTTAATGGATGCTTATATATTGGTGTTAGTGGGCCCTTAATGCAGTATTTGAAGACGTTCAAGAATTCAGCCTTTGTGCAGAATTACAGCCACTGCGTGCCAGTCCCACAATGAGCTTTCCACAAACGTGCCGTTTTTTAGAGGCGGGTCAAGGTGGAGGGTGTGGGTGTGGCCCTGAGCAGCCTGCGGCCACGGTAGCATGAGCTTGTTTTTACAGTGGATGGATCGCAATTGTCTCCCGCCGGAGCCCCGCTGCCGAGGCACCACTGTCTCGGAAGCGGCCAGCGGGCAGCGCCAAGGTACCACCGCCCCGCGGTGACGGTGCCCCGCGGCGGTGGTGCCCCGCGGCGGTGGTGCCTCGCGGCGGTGGTGCCTCGCGGCGGTGGTGCCTCGCGGCGGTGGTGCCTCGCGGCGGTGGTGCCTCGCGGTGGTGCCTCGCGGTGGTGCCTCTCGGTGGTGGTGACTCTCGGTGGTGGTGCCTCTCGGTGGTGGTGACTCTCGGTGGTGGTGACTCTCGGAGGTGGTGACTCTCGGTGGTGGTGCCTCTCGGTGGTGGTGCCTCTCGGTGGTGGTGACTCTCGGCGGTGACTCTCGGCGGTGGTGACTCTCGGCGGTGGTGACTCTCGGCGGTGGTGACTCTCGGCGGTGGTGACTCTCGGCGGTGGTGACTCTCGGCGGTGGTGACTCTCGGCGGTGGTGACTCTCGGCGGTGGTGACTCTCGGCGGTGGTGACTCTCGGCGGTGGTGACTCTCGGCGGTGGTGACTCTCGGCGGTGGTGACTCGCGGCGGTGGTGCCTCGCGGCGGTGGTGCCTCGCGGCGGTGGTGCCTCGGCAGCGGGCAGCGGGGCTCCGGCGGGAGATTATCGCAGGCAACTATCCCTAGGTTCAATTCTTCAGGGGGCCAAAGCCAAAGTTCCTTTCCCCCAATTCCTTCTCAACCATGGCTGAGATAACCCCCACTACGAGTCTCGTTGTGGAAATACCAGAGACGTCAGAGAACCCGACGTGTTATGCGCCATAACACCAACAGCAGAACGGTTATCCAAATAACAAAGAAGTGCACAACAGTCGTAGCTCATTGTCTCATTGGCGGGCCAAATTCTCTGGGCGGGCAAAACAGAGAAGGGGAGGTAACTTGTGACGACATGTGGGGCAAAATTCGAAATCACAGAGTCTGAGCTTTCATTTTTCATAGGCAGAGCAGGATACCAAGTGCTAGTTTTACACCTAATGCCATTTCTAGCTACTGGGGGACCATAGGCAGGCTAGGGGAACTCATATTAATGTTAGAAAACCTCCTTAAGTGAGATTTTCATGCCAGGGCACCTTTAAGTTTTATTCTTTCTTTCTTTATTCTTCATTATTCTGTACAACCTTTGGGACCAATCTCCTTCGTCAATGTTTCACATAGAGACTCATTCCAATTTTAAAAGGTTCAGATTAGCCTCGAATTGCGGGCTTCTTTTCATTATTTTTTTGTATTTCATGCTTAAAATATTCTACTTTTAAAATACTATTTTTTACAATAGAAGTCAATGGGAGGACGGTGGAGCCGTCTCATCGATTTACGCTGAGGTTAGAGCCCGAGGACGCGCAGGCAGTGTTGCCAGATAAGGCAGTTTTTCTCGCTCAATTTGACTACTTTTTTGCAAGATTGGGTGATTTTCCCCGCCCAATTGGACTAATCTTACAGTACATACAATTTTGGCTGGTTTAAAAAAGAAAATTGGGGGATTATTACAATAATTTCTAAAAACATCAATCAGTACCATACCTTTCATAAGGCATATCGTTTGTGCAGCTAGTAACACTAATACTTCAGCTACTACTACTACTTCAGCAACTACTACTACTACTACTACTTCAGCTACTATTACCAGTCCATTACTACTACTACTACTACTACTACAGTTTGTACCACTACTACGACTATCTTCCAGCTTTGACAGTATTACAGTTTAGCTCTCAGCTTTTGTAACCATGTATTTCAGCACTTTGCTTCTTCAGGTAATGTTAGGAGTGCAAGGCAACACAATTTACCTTTCATATTCTTCAGTTCAATTAATTTTACATTTCTGCAATTTTAGCAATGCTTTGCGCTTTTTATTCAGCTGTCACTTTATTTGTTTCCAACCATTTACGTGTCTTAAATGGTGTTCATGTTTACATTGTTTACTTCATTTCAACTTTCGAACTTTTGTAAAATCCCTTCACTTGATTTAAGCCATTTAACATTTCTTTATGTCTATGTTTCTTTACAAAACATATTTTCAACCTCACTTTGCACTATAGCACTTACCGCATTTTCTGCAGGAAATGCATTTTCTAGTTTATGTATTTTATTCTCTCAAAACTTTGCCACCTTTCCACTCCCATAATGTGTGTGCTACAGATTTCACGTGTCATGTTTGTGGTCTTGCATATAGATTATATCGACCAAAAATTGTTTTTGTGCAAATGGTCAACAATCCATAATTTGTGTTGTGTGCTTCATGCAGATATTTTGCTGTGAGCTGAGATCGTAGGGTAGCTGATGATGTCATAGGTCTAGGATGGAGCTAAATAATGCAAGACACGGAAATATTGGCAAAATAGGTAATCAATTAATTTCTTTGTCTTTCCTGGTCTGCCAACGAAAACAGGATTGACGTATCGCTGAAATGACAAAGAGGTTGGATAGAGCTCTGAGCACGGACACGTTTGAGAGCTGCTGCGCACGTCTGCCTGTGATTGCAGTATAAAACCATCTCAGTCCAGCCTGACCTCATGTGAGGAAGCTCGGAAGTGGAACGTGTTATTTTACTAACCTCCTAGCTCTGATTCCTGGAGCTACTGTTTCCAGGTCCACTTTATGTCGTTTTAAAATAGGTTGTGGACTTTTACCCAGGAGGACCCAACACATCTATAGTCCAGCATACATATCCCATATAGTTTATCTATGTATAGTGTTTATCAAAAACATAAAACAGAGATGATCAAATGAAACAGACAAGGTATGTACACGTGCTACATGTGAACCTCCTAGGATGGCGCAATTTGATTGGTTCGCTATCTCGGGATGTTGGGCAATATCCAATGATTGGGAAGTCAAACTCGGGGTATCGTGACGGTCGTCTCGTCACGCTAATAAAAACAAATAAACTGCTTATAAAAATAAATAAATCTTGGCAATTATTCACCTCTTCTGTGAAAAATTGTTAAGTAAACCACACCAGTATGTGATAGCCAGTAGACTGGAAGGGCCCAATCTGTTAATAAAGAACGTAAACCCATACATTTTTCCCAAGATTTATTACAAGCATGCATATATATACACATATATATATATATATATATATATATATATTGAAAAGGGCTCCACTGCGACCCATTTTTAGGTCCTGGATAGGGAGCCTCAACTCCCCAGGGATGGGGTGACCTCGGTTGGTTGTGCAAGTGTGTAGCACCATGGCAGCACAGCGCTATCTTATGACTGACGACTGGAGGTCAGGAGGGAGCAGACACACGCAAGGCTCATTATCACAATTAGTCATTCCATCCCCCTGGTGATTGTTTGTGTTTTCACTAATTAATCGGTTAGTTTATTTACTTGGCCTTTTCGCGGATTGTTGGTTTTGGTGTGCAATGGAACTGCAGGGGAAACTTGAGCCAAACGGAAGCTAAAGTCTAGAGATTGAACACAACTAGGGGAACTATGGCTAAACTGGAGCTAAAGTCTTGCTAAAAGGTAGCCAAACTGTAGCTTAACTGTAGCTGAGCTTTGGATAAAATGTGGCTAAACTCTAGCAAACCTCAACAACTTTTTTTTCTTTTTAACTGGAGATCAACTCTCTCTGCGACACATCTTGGGAACGTATCGGCTCCTCTCAGCAGAATATTTACAGCCTCCCCCATGTACAGTATGGTGAGGTGTTAACTGCACAATTAAAATCAATCCGGCCGTTATCCGCCTCGTGTCTTTGGAAGGAGTCCAGCGCGGGTTAATATACGGCCGCCATAATCGACAGCGGCTGGCGCTGCTGATTCCGTCTCCGCGGCAACGCGCTGACTTATGCCCCGTCGCCAGCGATGTAAATGAGCTCGTAAAATGCCAAAATGCTGTGAGAGAATGGGGGAACTCCCGCAAGATATCTTAACGCCTGCTCAGCTGAATACTGCTGTCCGTCACGCCTCACTCAAAATAACCACCCATCCATCAACCATCTTACATTCATCACCAATCATCCATCATCCATCCACCACCCACACACCAAGGACACCAGCCCGAACAAACCCCATCCACCTTCCTACCGACACACCCTGACCAAACTCCCTATACTGTCCTGCTATTCGCTCACTCCTCAACTTTCTTTGTATCTCAAAGCTCAAATAAAAGTCAATTAAACACCAACGGGAATGACAGGCCAAGAGGAGGAGCTGCTGTGTCCAAGGGGAAGGAGGTTCTCTTTTCTAGGGGAAGTAGGTGAGTTCTAAGGGAAGAGGTGTTGTGTTCTGAGTAGAGGAGAGGTGGTGTTGTTCTAAGGGGAGGAGGTGTGTTCGAGGAGAAGGAGGTGTTGTGCTTAAGGAGGAGGTGGTGGTGGTGGTGGTGGTGGGTTCTATGAGGAGAAGGTGTGTTCTAGGAGGAGGTGGAGGTGTGTTCTAGGAGGAGCAGGTGTGTTCTAGGAGGAGGAGGTGCTATTTTCTTGGAAGCGGAGATGGTGTGTTTTAGGAGGAGGAGATGGAAGGTTCTAGGCGTAGATGGTGATGGGTTCGAGGAGGAGGAGATTGTGTGTTATAGGAGAAGGTGGTTTGTTCTATGAAGGAGGTGATGGTTTGTTTAGGGAGGGGGAGGTGTGTTCGAGGAGGAGGAGGAGGTGTGTTCTAGGAAAAGGAGGAGGTGTGTTCTAGGAGAAGGAGGAGGTATGCTCTCGGAGGAGGTGGTCTGTTCTAGGGGGATGAGATGTGGTGTTCTAAGGGGAGGTCTTGTGTTCTAGAAAGAAGTGATGTGTTCTGGGAGGACGTGATGGTATCTTTGGGAGTAGGAGTAATGTTCGAGGAGGGGGTGATAGTATGGTTTGGGAGGAGGAGGTATGTTCTAGGAGGAGGTGGTCTGCCCTAGGGGTAGGTGTTGTCTAGGGTAAAAGGAGATATCTGGGAGGAGGAGGTGATGAAAGCCAAGTGTTCATAGCAAAGGGAGAAGAGCGGAGGCTGATAACAGAGCACACAGGGAGCGTCTACTAACTTATTTATATTAAGCTGTTGAGATGGCTGCTTTAGAGAAGCCATGATTATTATCCTTTGATTTGTAAAGCTGCGCTGTGATTGGTCAGGTTCCGGCCTGCCAGCACTCCACTGTATGTTTATGGGTCCCAGTTCTAAGCACATTTCCACACTACTGGGGCTCCCAGCAATCCATATTGACATCCTATTAGGTAGCAGATGACGATAGGCCGTTTCATGACAAGAATGCGATGGGAATAACAGCACACAGTCGCTGCGGTGCACACACAAATATAAAAGAGTTACAATTACAAGGGAGCACAGAGGTATCCATGATGCTCCTCTGCTTTCACCGAGAACAAAGGAAGGCTGGTTCAATTCTCCCTCCCTCCCTCTCTCCCTTCTTAGTCTGTCGCCCTCCCCCCCCCCCTTCTCTACCTTTGTGGATTCAAACACATCCAAAAACACAATCCTCTAACGAACAGCCAGCTGTGTACACATACTGACATCAATTATTTTAGAGATGATGTTTGATATGATAATTAATTACACAAGTGTAGGACAAAAAAGGACAAAAATGAGAATATTTTCATATTCAGAGAAACTCAGAGGGAGAGAGATATAATTGTGCAGCATTTAATTTTTTTTTTAATCTTATTTAACCTTTTGTGCTGTTGCATGTACATTTTTGAATAAAACCATTTGAATTTGAATTTGAAATAGACGACGGAAGACATGCTCAGTTGTTTAAACAGCGCTGCTATGTGACCAAATGGCGAACAAATTAGTTTAAGGTCCAGTGGCAAATAAAAGCCCTGATAAATTATGTGTTGGCGAAAAAACCGTTAAGTTTCCCATGGCCACGAAGACACATTGATCCGCCCTCAGCTCGTCCCCTTCGTTGGCGTCGATAGCGGACCCAGCCCGACCGTTCTCCACCACCACTAATGGCCTTTTAAGAAATCCACTTTGACTCATGGCAGAACCGTAATAAGCAGATTTGACGGGAGTAGTGAGGTAGGCTGCACCCCGCCGTTGATGTATAAGCGATAGGAATCCATTTCATTAACGCCCATCTCAAATTACCTCTGCTCTCAAACGGCGAAATGAGACAGAGGTTATATAGGTCAGCACCCTTGATGAAACATGTTTTAATAGCGACTTCATTAAGGAGACTTTGTACCTGGTCCTGCGCTGTACAGGTCAGGTTGTGAGGTTTTTTTTATTCTTATGAAACAGCCTTTGGCTGCCAAGCGTAACATTTAAGAGCGGGACAAGAAGCCAATAGAAGCAGAGCTTATTGCCGGCCATATACTCTCTAGCTGTCATCCTGTGAGCCGCTCTGCTCTCCAGAGTCTGCTGGGGAACTTTATCACGTCGGGGTCTCGCTTCTCTCTAGGACTCTGAATAACACCTTCCCAACGGACCCCCAGCCCAAGATAACGTTTTCCCTGCAGAGAACTCAAGTCTTTTATATTGGTCACTTTGTCGGCCGCTGTTACGGCTTCATCCGCTCTGTGGACAAGATTACACAATCTATTGTCTCTCTGTCTCTGGAGGAACACGGGACCAGAGACATGACGCGGCTGGAAGGTGGAAGTATTGAGGTGAGGGGTTTGATTCAAAGTGTTGAGTAATGTTCATGGTGATGTGGTTTGGTTTGACTCAAAGTGTTTAGATTTGTCTGTTGATGGGGTTTGATCTGATCCAAAGTGTTGAGTTTATTTGCCGATAATGTCTTCATAAAGAAGAAGGTCTTTTATAATCCCCCCGCTGTGTTTTGATCTCACATTGGATTATGATGTAAACAACCCATATGTTTACTGAGGAGATAAAAAAAATGGCCTGCAGTCATAGACTCTCCTTATGCACAGCCTGCGAAACTGTCTTCTTGAAAACAGTACTAAAGTTTAACGTGGAACTTGGCTGTGATTAAGGACCCCCTTTATCTCCAGACCAATGCCAGCAGATACAAAGCCACGTCGCTCGCTTGCACTGCACCTCCTCGCCAAGATGGGGTCTGCAGAAAAGATAATTACTTGAATTATGCAGGTTGAATATTTCCAAACAAAGAGCTTCCGCAGACAAATACTGCAGATGCTACACAGGCCAGCAGAAATCACAGAATAAATCCAGCTTCAATATTTGTTAGATGGACCAGAGCAAACACCACCTCCTAGGCCGGGTCCACATGAAACGCTCAGACCGCCTCTCTCTCAGGGCTTGTTTGATCCACGTCATCCAGATCCCGACATCCCTCAGGAAGCGTGCTAACATAGGATGTAAAGCGCTTGGTTCACTGTAGGTAACTGAACATAAATATGTTTGATCGATCCACTGCCTCGCATTTAAAGAGTGTGATTAATTATGAATCATACATTCATCAATCAAAATAACGTTTTAACAGTTCAATGTAGGGTATATGCGCGTGGACAATGTCTACAACCATCTGTATGTGTGTGAACAAGAGTTATGAAATGTTTATCTTTCAGCCACACATATTGTGCTGTTGATTTGGCTTCTGAAATAATGGACACCTAACGGATAGATGTCTGGTCAAGGTCAGAACAACTAAAGAAGTTAAGATGCCAGAGATTTGAGTTTTTATAGTTTGTTTGTCGTTTTGTTTCTCTTGTCATATCCAATTTCAATCTAAGCGCCCCTCTTCGGTAAAACCTCACCAGTAAAACAAGAGAGGGCTTTCTGAAGTGAGAGTTGTAGACAAGTTATTTAATGAATTCCTCGGAGAGCGGCGAGGCAGGGATAGGCCCCTTGTGTAAAAGAGAAAGAGAGGCAACAGACAGCTGTTTCACTGCACTCAGCAGCATTGCACAACACCCATCCCTCCTTAATATCTCCATCTCCCCTCCTCTGCGTCTCACTCCCCATTTCCTCAAAGTCTTTGAAGGCACAGGGACCCCCCACGCATCAACACAGACAAGAGACCAATTCCTCGTCGCCTCTGAAGTACATGTCCTCAAGTCAACTGAGACTGCCCCCCCACCGGGTGGAGCTATCAGATCAGATTAATAAATGATTCCAGTTTGAGGAGAAACGCTTCTCTAAAATACGCTCTACCCGAGACAACGCTTCCAAACTGCAAAAGCCATCGCCCGTTGGAACATAGATTTCTAATTTCTGTGTCAGAGTATGGATTATCTTACTTCCTATTCTACTGAATAAATCTTCTTCATGCCAATTTCTTCTCTCCCTACAGACAAATTAATTTAGTGGCCCCACATACATGCAGAAATTGCAAAATAGTAAATTACCATTTCTACCAAATGTTCTTAACCGAGAGGTGTCGGAAACAGCTCACAAAAACAATAAATACATTTTTGAGTCCACTAGTAGTCCACTACTAAGTACTGTGTGGTAAATCACACCAACCTCCTGCACAATATACACCTTTTCTATATATAAGATATATGATATAAAATATATTATATAGGATACATGATATATATTATTTATTATATAAAATATAAAGATATATACAAGTACACAGTACACAGCAGTAGCCCTTGTGTGTCGAAATAACGGTGCCGTATCGTCTAACCTCCTTAGTGTTTCTCTGCTTATGAGAACCATAAAGTGTGGATGGAGACAACACTGGGGCCTAATCACAAAGAGCCCCTCCAATCACTACTTTAATGGCTTTTACTGTCCACAGCACCAGCGCCAGAGCTAGGAGACTAGAGCTAGGAGACTAGAGCTAGGAGTCTAGAGCTAGGAGACTAGAGCTAGGAGACTAGATTTAGAGTAAAGTTCTTCAAGACAGAAATCGAATAATGTAAACATAACCACTATAACTATCTCCACAGAATAGTAAAAGAAAACAAGACATGAATATAGATATAAGTTGCTCAAATGCTTGAAATTGCATTCCGTTGAAGTATGGAATACGAAAACACGAGTATGGTATGTAATGTAATTTGTATCTGTGTAGTATAATCTTTCAAATCCATAACCTGTTAGGGTAAGATTTCAGCATGAAAGAACCAGATTTCAGGATGAAAGAACATTGCAGTTCAATGGACATGTGCTTGCTGCTGAGGCCACATACTGTACGGAGGATGCAATAATATAGAAGGCAATAAAAAAGTCTTTAGATAGCAAGCCATTCTAACGGTCTCCATTTATCCCTGTATGTTGAGTTGAGTGTTGTTCGGAACTGGTCCCGTCTGCCTGCAAGCTGCAGCCAAAACACACCGGCCCACGCCTTTTCACTGTGCCCAGCGAGACTAAGAGCTGATGGAGACGCTGTTGTGCATTTAGCCACAATCAGTTCTACCCTAATGTTTACATTCATTCGTTTTGCATCTACATTTGTGTATACCGAACGTTGGTTTTATATTGGAACTTAAATGTTTTATCATTTTAAAATCAAATTACGGTCTTCTCACTCTAAGACTACGTACACTTTTAAGTACAGATAAGACAATAAATATAAGCACAAATTATTATTTGCACGCTGTGTTAGGTAACAAAAGGTTTGTGAAATGGCTTTCTGGTGAACCCAGATTCACTTGGACCTGCTAATTGGCTGGTTACTTTCGCATGTGAAGCCGCCTCAAAGCACATAGAAATGTCATGAGAAAAACACGCTTCAGGAAAACATACAGACTAAACCTCCCATTATTATCTCTCCAAACAACATGAGCCCCCTCATAGTATTTCCTTTACTCTGTCCATCCATACAGGCGACACATACGTCTACTTTGGAACAAAACACCACATTGGATAAATCTGTTGCATGTGTCAGCTTCTCGTCCATGATACCAGCAGAAAGGGGTAATTGGATACTTGAGCAGGTGTACTCACAGATGTATAAGATAGCACAATTCTACTATAATATTCATATCTTTACCACAGAATACAGGTGACAGCGACTGTTAAATGAAGTGTCACATTGCTCAGGGGTATATCGTAACTGTATAAAAACTGCTGTGTCCTCAAAAACCGAGCGAAAAACGAAAAAACCGAGTGATTTTCACAGATGGTCTTTGACTTGTGTACTTCTCTTCATCACAAACAGAAACACAACCTCTAGCTGGACACCTAGCCCTGTCACAGCCACATTGCACCAGAATCTAGACTGTTTAATATATTCATACAACTTTTCTTTCATCAAGTGTGAGGAGATTCAGTCTGACAATCTCACTCTTATGTATCACTCTCAAGTCTCTCATGTGTGTCTGTCCCTCATTTATCACTCTCCCATTCGTGGTTTCACGTCACCCTCTCACGTCCCTCCCTCACGTGTCATTTCCATTTCTCACTCTGACGTCACACTACGTCTCACTCTGAAATCTCACTCTTATTTATGCTTAGTCATTTTTGAGACGTTTTACATCCAAAGCAACTTCAAAGTATACAATGAAAATTGGAGTTGTGCAACCTGAAAAAAACAACTTTGATCTCTTACTTGTCACTATTATTTCTGATTCTAGTGTCTACTATAGCTTGATTTTATATACAAATCTATTGTCTCGCGTGTCCTCTGTTTCTGCAGCTGCAACCATCTTTCTGGTGCTCCTCTGCCACATCAGTAACAGAAAACACTGAAAGCCTGCGGCCATACTTATTATCCGTACTCCAGCGTTTACCATCTCACCTAAATTCTACTCAGAAAGTTCACGATCGTCGCTGAACACTCTGCGACATATCTTCTGTTCACTGTCAGTTCTGGTGTTGAATCAACCCTTCGATTTCACTAAAACTCCCCTGGAATAAAATATATTTTTTGTTTGTTTGTTTGTCTGTTTGTATGCCACTTGCCTCTGAGTCTGTGCAAGACAATGTGGGCAGATCCTCATTATATCTCAGCAGCATTCCCCCAGTAGCCACACACACATGAATACACCCACACACACACATTTGCACGTATGCATGTTGACACATACACACAAGGACACATGTATTCACACACACACACAAACATATACTCACACATGTATTCATACACACCCACAGACACACACACTGACAAAAAGACATGTATTCAAACACACACACTCAAATAAAAACACACACACACACACACTTACACTTGTATTCACACAAACACACACACACACACACACACACACGTTCCCTGATGAGCTCAAGTATCCATTGTGCTCCTTGAGAGATACTTAATGGCCAGATCTTATTTTCTCTCTAGCTGGCAGGGGATGGGATAATTGTATGCGGTCCATTTGCTTTGCTGAGCTTCCTGTCTCAGGCAGAAGGTTGTAGAGAGAGAAAGAGAGGGATAGGAAAGAGAGAGAAAGAGCAGACTGAGTGAGTGAGCAAGTGAGCGCATGATGAGTGAGTGAGTGAGTGAGTGAGTGAGTGAGTGAGTGAGTGAGTGAGTGAGTGAGTGAGTGAGTGAGTGAGTGAGTGAGTGAGTGAGTGAGTGAGTGAGTGAGTGAGTGAGTGAGTGAGTGAGTGTGTGTGTGTGTGTGTGTGTGTGTGTGTGTGTGTGTCTCTGTGTGTGCGTTTTACTTGTTTTGTATTCTGGAAGAGATAAAAAGCATTTCACATTCTGAAAGCAGCAGCGCGTCGCTCAGATGCTCCAGCGCCTGTAGTCACGGGAGGAGATGGACGTGACACCTTGGAGAGACACGCCCCCCTGGTGCAGGTCACCGTGGTTACGGCGCGCTGCAGACGGACCGCCAATCCCGGTGACAAGTAGGTCAGTCGGGTTGGCCCAGTGATGACACAGCTGTCAATCAGCAAGAGATGCCGGAATACACCAGCAAATCAAAATAGACCAATAACAATAGACCAATTAGGATAGGTCAGTAAAGACACATCAGACAAACAAATACTCCTTCAAGTAACCAATTTTTCTTCTTGTAAATGTTCCGTAGGTAAGAGTTATCAGAGAGTTGTAAAGAGAGAGATCAGAAAAGCGTATTTCATTTACCGCACCTGTGATTAATGGATTCCCCAAACCAATTAGGAAGAGTATCCCTCATTGGTCAGGTATTTTCCTGCAGTGATCTAAAATCGAAATAGTATCATACAATGACGCAGTGAACTAAACAAAACGTCTCACAATGCATTTTAATCACTAATAGCTGATGGGTGGCTATGCCATTTGTAACATTAGACTCAAATAACAGCAATTAAATCTCACATAGAGCTGAGTTTGGTTGCTGTCTTCAATGCAGTTTCCTCTCGAACCAAGTCTAAAGACTGTCTCAACAGGGAAGGTTTTACGAGAGAGACAACAGTTGTCATAACCACCTACAGAGGTAATGAATGCTGCATTTCATCTAGATGAACTAGAAACAGGTGTACAGCCTACTCAGAAGCGTTGTCAAGTCATGTGCTTAGCTCTGACATGACCCATCGTCAACTTATATAAAGCAAGGGGGGTATCATATGCAAATGTGTCTAAATGCATCGCTTTCTATTATTCAACATCATTCACGAAAACTGAGTGAGTCCTCGCCCGATCTCGGAGGTAGTGAAACCATGTCTAAGCAGGCTGAGTCGGTTTACAGCTTGTTGTAACCCTTTGTGTGAACACATGAGTTATGTTAATCTAGATACAAGATACATTCAGGAGCAAAGAAGGGTCAGGGCAGCTTGCTTCAGGTTGTCTGCAGGTAGACTGCAGTCATGGGGTTTGAATCCAGATCCTTTGAGCTTAGAGTCAAACACCCTAATAATATTCTGCAATAGGTAGAGAGGAAATTATATGCAGCAGGGCTAACTTTTTCTTTCAAATTGATGCTATAACCAGCCTGTTGACAAAAAATATAGCAGAATATTTGTTCTTAAATTAGCCCCAAACCTAAGATGTATTAAAAACACATTTGTTCCTCTTAATTATGACCTTTTATTAATGAGAAACAAAGAAATAACAGCAGAGTTGTCAGTGCCAGGGTAATTGTTTTTTTTAGTATACGATTTAGAATAAATCACAAAACATATTGTATCAAAACAGACCTAAAATAGAGGCATTATAATAGCTTGTGTCCTCATTCATATTCATTGAGTAAACAATAAGCACTCCCATAATGTTCTGTCCCTTATGACACATATTTGTTCATGTTAGTTCCATGGTTCAGGAATCAGCCATGGAACTAAACTGGGGCGCTTTTAGTTGGAGTATTGTGCGTTTGAAAGCAATACAATGAACAGAACCCACGCTCCCAGAACCAGATGGTGAATCATTTTGATTTCATTCCTTATTATTAAATCAACTGAGAGTGGAAAGTGCCCTGATTAAACTTATAAATTATTATTCTCTTCATGATGAATAATTGTATTATTGCCCTGGTTTTGTTTTGAATATTGAAACTTATCGTTTATTTCAATGTGTTCTTAATCCCTGACATGATTAATTATTATTTATTCCACTGTACCAGCTCCCCTCTCCTCCGATAACAGAACAAACTTTAAGCTCCCAGAAACCCCAAAAAAAATTGTATCAAATACAAGCCATGAAAATATCCACCATGCCAAGGAACGAGATAACTGAATTCCTGCTGTATTTCAAACATCCCCGTACCTTCTCCTCCCTCCCCCATCCCTCCTCTCCTCTTCCCTTCCTCCATCACCTCCCTCACCTCTCCTCACCACCTACTGCTCCCCTCCCTGCTCCTCCCTTCTCTCCCCCACTCCCTCTATTCTCGGTGGTAACGTTCTTGATAACACATCAGCCCCAGGCCCCTACCTCACCCCCCTTCCCTACCTCCACCCCCGGTCACCACACCGCCACCCTCCCTGCTCATTCTACCTCACCCACCTTTCTACATCACACCCCATACATCTCCCTCATCTCACCCTACCTCACCACACACACACTGCATCACCCGTTACCTTCCTCTCCAGCCATCCCTGACCCACCTCCCTCTCCCCCAACGCATCCCTCAGCTCACCCCACGGCTTGCAGAGCACACACACACACACACCTACCTTATCTTTTACATTGTAGGTTTCCTTGTGAATGTGTCTAATGCATCACTGTCTCACATGGCTGTGGGCACACACAGATATGACTCCCCCACCCATACACACACAACTACAAAGATATTAAAACCCCCACACACACACAAATACACAAACAGACATACACAAACTCCAACACGATACACAGAAGACAGAGCTAGTTGTGTGGAGGTCACATGATTTAAGATGTCATCTGACATTTAGGGTCACCTTTTCATTTTGGCACTGAATTATATGACCTCAAGACAATACAGGCTCTGAGATTTGAGGCTATGTATGTAGATTGATATATATATGTATATGGCTACATGTATTTTAATCTGTTTCTGATTTCAATTGTTTCTTCTGTGACAGCCCACTTAATCCAATCATATGTTATATATTTTACTACATACAACACACTGCTTTGTACTACGTATATATGATAAACTTTCCTATACTCTCCAGGCGCGTTGGGTATGTACACCTTGATTCTTTTTTGAAGCTAGCAGTTGTGGTTGTTGTTGTGTTGTTGTGACAATCTGCTCGGTTTCCTGGAATAATGAGTCCCTATGTCGTGATGAGCAGAAAGTGGAGGACGTTTGTAGAGCTATGAAGGTTCCGACTTATATACCCCCCACCGTTGGAGGGGAGAACAGGGCTAGTTGTCAACTCCTGCCGCATGTCAGACAGATCACAGTTACTCCAGGTAAAAATAGACCTTACGTCGCTAATGATATTAAAAAAACCTGCTTCTTACCTTTCATGGGAAACAAATGAAAACATATATCGCCTTCAAAGTGACATGCCAGCTGTGTGTGTGTATTTCAGAGTTTTTTTTTTTTGTGTTGGTTTAAATCTGTTTGTGAGATATAGTGAGAGACACTGTGGTTGTGTTTGTGTGCGAGCAGGGCTGTATGCATCCCCAACCCTGTCCGAACATCCAACCCTACCAGAATTTAAAACCATAGCAAAACATCGAACAAGATCTCCAGAACCCCCATCTTTAGCAGAAGTCCAACCAGAACATCAAACCCTAGCAGACACCCAACCAGAACATCCAACCCTAGCACAATATCCAACCACAACATTTAACCCTCAGACTTTAGATAAATGACTAGTGTCTGATGGCCTACTAACTCAAATCTGTGTGAACAGGGATTTTCTGTCACTACTCTATATTAATTTTGTCCCATCACGTTACTGGAGGCAGGGATCTGTTAGTGCATGATTGGCTATTAACAGTGAACCCAAACTCAGCCACCAGTTGTAAACTGTGAAAAGGTTTCCGTAAAGGTTTCAACACTGTGTATTTGGCTACAGTAGAAATACAATTGAAAGCTTCATCCACTCGCGCAAATGAGTTTCCTCTGTAGAATATCTCCACAACGAAACAGAAAATAAGGCTTCCCTCCGCCCCCTGCAATTTTGGTTTCCGGCCCAGGCTCTGTGCCATCTCCACCCAGAAGTTATACTATAACACAGTTTGACTGCTGGGTCTGAGATTAGGTCTACTCTAATACTTCCTGTTTCTCTGCTGAAAGCCACTATACTGTCGGTGCCCGTCAAGCCCTGCGTGTCACAGACTATAAGAGAAGCTGCTCTAAACAGAACAACTCAGCACAATACACAACGGGCTCAACACACTTGCACAATACACAACAAACAACTCACATCAACCCAAATCCTGACACCATGTGACATGCTTCAAGACTTGCAGAGGGAGCAGGATTCAAACACATATGAATAGACAAAGGCAAATGCACACAAACAAATAAACACACATACAAACGAAGACGCAAACAAACGAGGAGATTCATGTTAGCATAAGCACAATCTTTCTCACATACACACGCACACACTCGCACTCACTCCCGCACACACAAACACACGCAAAAAAACACGACAACACACACACAGACATACACACACAGATACCCTGTGCCGTTAGAGACACAACACTTTGATTCAGGGACCAAACAAAATAAAAGTGGTTGTTTTGCCTGCAATCATCTGAGAGCGATGAAGTCAGTCTCTCTCTGAGGATGCTTAATAATTAACAACCCTGCCTTCTCCCCCTCCTATTCCTCTACCCCGCCTCCCTCCTCCTCGACACAGAGCCTCCACACCTGCTCCTGCTGGGGGCCCACAGGGTGCAAG
Source organism: Gadus chalcogrammus (assembly GCF_026213295.1). NCBI lineage: Eukaryota > Metazoa > Chordata > Actinopteri > Gadiformes > Gadidae > Gadus > Gadus chalcogrammus. The sequence goes on along the minus strand of NC_079425.1, from coordinate 12,682,310 downwards.
GGGGCCTCTATCAGGTCCTCTCCCTGTGCAGCCCGTGTTTTCCCCGTCCAACGGTACGATTAGGCGGTACGAGGCGTCTCCCCTGAGCCAGCCGGGCGGCTAGGCCTGTTTACACTTATGCAGACTGACAAGCACAAGCCCAGGAACTGACAATGTGCAAGTGTAAATTAGGTCCCCAGCCTGCACTGCATTAATTATGAATTGTGTATAATTGCAGTGGGATTCGCTGAAGTCGATTCGCCGCGACTTACCGTGGTACACACTCTATTCCCCCGTAAAACCTTACAGAGGAGCCTGAGATCTGAGAGACAAGGAGGAGGTAAAGTAAAGCCCTCTTCAGGTTCCAAAGCACTAGAGAGTGGGACACGGGAGGAATTAAGAGCGTTTATTTAGATGAACAGGCAGCGTTTCCCTGGCACGTTTTTACAAAACCCTGTACCAGGGTTACAACCTGGACACTTGGAAGAACAACATCGATCTCCCACATCAGACTGAAGAGGGGATCTAGAAAACACAACGCTGGTCTCAATGTGGTCAACACCAACAGAGGTTACTTTAGATCATGCACACATGTTTAAAATCCACCTGATGATTTGCTGTTTGTGTGGAACAGCAAGAAATTCAGCATGTTGTGCAAATAAATAACCAAAACAAGTTAACAACCCTTATCATTTTCAGAATAACATCCTTGTTTATAACTGTGCCGGTCTGGATGAAAGCATGCATAAGGGTATTGAATACAAATTGAAATGTAAATTGGCATAATCAAATTCCATGCAATTATGAATAAAACATAAATACTTAATTCTTACTTGTTTGATTTCTTGGACCTGTTTGTTGAATTGTACGGGCAAAACAAACAGCTGATTCCTAAATGCGGAGGGCTTGTTTTTTGCTCGCTGTGATAAATGTACTTCAACTAATACACTCGTGTGTGAGAGGCCAGCCTGTACACAGAAAGCTTCTCCCTGCCCCACATTTCAGTTAAAATAATAATAAGCACCAATTAAGTGAAAAATATTTCAGATAAAGGGGAACTGGCCCGAAGAAATCATTAGTCCATTCAAATAAAGACACATGGCATGTGTTTCAAAATACCAAAAATAAGCCGCTCCCTAGTACAAGTGGTATCTTATTACGCATCCCAAATACTTACATGTAGTACCCAATGCTGGGGTGAAACCATAACAAAATTGTTGAAATAGTATAATGTTCCTTGGGGCAGCAACCACTCCACATTGCTGGTCAACTGATGGTTGAGTAAGTGTCAGTGAGTAGAACTTTTTGACAGAGTTAGAAAAATAAGGTAGATTTCTTCTTCCATGCATTTCATTTAGACGCAGAGGCTTTGAATTATTGTTCATGGACTGAGATCACATTGTGGAAAATGTCCTCCCTTGTTAGTGATGCAAATGTTTATTTCTTTATGAGGTTGTAAATGAGCATACAGGGTATAGCGACGGCATAGGGAAATTCAGTGTTCAGTGGAACGCAAATCAATGAAAACGGCATGTTTGTGTTCTCACAAAAATAAAATACACAGACATATTACCTAGGACTAAAGCACTTTATTCACAGAATAAACCCCTTTTGTGTGTTAATTCACGATATAAACGGCTGGCTCTACATTATCTCCTACGTAAACATCTACCCGTGTCATGGTCATTGGAGGATCCCCACAAAGGCACATATGCCGCTTTTCCACCGCACATGTAGCTCGACACGGAAGCAGCAAGGGTCGTTTTCCACCGCAAATAGTACCTCCTGGACGTGGGCAGGGTCGGCTGCGCGAAAGGGCCGTGACGTATTTTTGTACGCGACGCAAACACCTACTCAACCCACACATGGACAGAACCCACATAACAACAATGGAGGACATCGATGCGATGGTATTCGTGTTCGTATTATTAGCAGGCATGTTGAAGAAGTTGAAACAGTGGAATATGTTGGCTGCGGCGCTGCTATGGCTGTTACCAGCATGGTTGCCATGTCGCTCTCGTGACTTCGTCACACTCTCTGGCCAATCAGTGGCCGGCCGTCTGCCGACGTCACCTTTTAGCATCGGCTCAGCTCGCTTGGAACCTAGAGCGAGGCGGTACTAAAAAAAGCAGCCACTTCAGGTACCAGATACCATGTTTTCGCGGTGGAAACGCCAAAAATGCGAGCTGAGTCGAGTCGAGTCGAGCCGGTACCATATAGTGGAAAAGCGGCATTAGGTGGCATGTGGATGATGGCTGGTTGAAGCATCCTCACCAGGACTGAGTCAGACTGATTCTGACTGTGGTTTGGCTAACGATAGTTATGATGGACTAAAAGTTGAGAAACAAATCTTTCTAGTGGCGTGCTACAGGACACATTTCTGATATGTTTAAATGCCTTACGACATCTTAGAAATTCATGTATGGGCTAAACCCGGTATCGGGGCATTTCGAGGTGAAGAGGTTGACACCGGGATTCCACCGGACGCGTACGCGCCGCGGGACGGCTGCGCAGCGGAACGGCTGCGTCCTCTGCCCTGCGTCCATTCCTACCGGGCGTGTAACGGCAGCGTAGCGCTGCCTTGCGAGCCAGCCGTATTCACGCGAGATCACGAGATCACGCGATAATACTAAACCTAATGTACTCACCTTCCACTCCCAAAACTATTGCAATTAAATGCCACGCTTTGTCCTTTGACATTTTCCTTATAAAAAGGATGATTTGGTACATAAATGACTTCATGTTGCTGAACTTCGACAATGAGTCTCTCGTCGTCCATGTTGCCGACCCTCTGAGACCCTTTGATTGATTGACTGCTGACCTGGTGCCACCGGTCATGACGTAATAATGTTGATGTGAAGTTACATGAGCTGAGTATTGTGTTTTATTTTGAAAATTAACCGGATGCTCTATGGCTTTTACTTTTCACTATCTGCCCGGCTCGACCTGCTCTGTCGAAATTGACGTGTTTTAGCAGCGGCTCGTGGCAAAAATAGAATTTGACGGAAAGAGCCGCTCCTGGGACGCTGCTGAAACGTTCCGCGGCGCGCCCGGTGGAAATGGTCTCATTGATTAGAGTGGAAGCGATCAGCAGCGGTGACAGCGGCGCGTACGCCTCCGGTGGAATCGGGCCTTAAGACTAAGATGCCGGCATAGTTTTACTAGGACGGGTAATTAATGGCCTACGTGCAGGTTAACCGTAAGTTTTGATTAATGGGTAGATAAAGCACTCAAAATGTGTTTGATTTATAGAATGTCTCCAAAATAGTGTTAAAGTCCAGTTTTTGGCGTTTTTGGCAGGAACGGGTGTTTTCTTAACGCCATTCGGCGATGACGTCACATTGGGGAGACGTGGTGGAAGGTAGCCATGATGCTGCATTCCAGTATTCTCTGCGAACCGACTCGGATCTCGGATCTGACGCCACGCCCACGCTTCAAGCGTTTTATTATTTCGCTCGGTCGTTGGAGGAAAACATGGACGCCACCCGGAAAGCTGTTGTCGCGGTATCATTGGCAGAGGACCAGGAGCGCTCCAAAATAAGTAGGCTATAGGAAGAGATACGGACGCAGTAAGGTATTGCAGTAATACGAGTGATTGGATTTGCCATTTAAACCACCAAAGTGGTCCAAGCACAATAAAAACAGTTCTTACTTCAAGTCACACTGGGCGCAGCCATCTTCAATTCTGTCTCGGAATTTTGCTCGGTCACCACTGAGTTCAACCGAGATGGCGAGTTCGCCGTCCGAGGAAAAGGGGCGTGTTTGTGCGTGTCGCTAGGCAACGCCATCGGACCTCCGAGACGAATCGATAATAAAACGCAGCAGCCTAGTACTAGAACTATGGCGTCTAGGCCTGATTCCACCGGACGCGTTTCCCGGGGATTCCACCGGACGCGTTACGGCAACGTTACGGCTGCGGCACGTCTTGGCCGCGACTTTGCCCTGCTTGCATTTCCACCGGGCGCGTTACGGCAGCGCAACGCTGCCTTGCGAGCCAGCCGTATTCACGCGAGATCCCACGATAATCCTAAACCTAATGTACTCACCTTCCACTCCCAAAACTACTGCAATTAAATGCCAGGCTTTGTCCTTTGACATTGTTCTTATAAAAAGGATGATTTGAGACCCTTTGATTGATTGACTGCTGACCTGGTGCCACCGGTCATGACGTAATAATGTTGGTGTTTTATTTATTGTGTTTTATTTTGAAAATTGACCGGATGCTCTATGGCTTTTACTTTTTCTCTTCCTGCCCTGCTCGATCTGCTCTGTTGAAATTGACGCGGTTCAGCAACGGCTTGCGGCAAAAATAGAATTGCTACGGAATGATAGCGCTGCGGCACGGCGAGCCGCTGCTGAGACGTTCCGCAGCCGCGCCCGGTGGAAATGGTCTCATTGATTAGAGTGGAACCTATCTGCTGCGGTGACCGCGGCCAAGACGTGCCGCAGCCGTGACGTTGCCGTAACGCGTCCGAATCGAGCCTTTACGGCTGCGGCACGTCTTGGCCGCGGTCACCGCAGCAGATAGGTTCCACTCTAATCAATGAGACCATTTCCACCGGGCGCGGCTGCGGAACGTCTCAGCAGCGTCCCAGGAGCGGCTCGCCGTGCCGCAGCGCTATCATTCCGTAGCATTTCTATTTTTGCCGCAAGCCGTTGCAGAACCGCGCAAATTTCAACAGAGCAGATCGAGCAGGGCAGGAAGTGAAAAAGTAAAAGCCATAGAGCATCCGGTCAATTTTCAAAATAAAACACAATACTCAGCTCATGTAGCCTATCACAACGTCATTTATGTATCAAATCATAATTTTTATAAGGGCAATGGCCGGAAGGTCAAAGCGTGGGATTTAATTGCAGTCGTTTTGGGAGTGGAAGTTGAGTACATTAGGTTTAGGAATTATCGCTTGATCTCGTGATCTCGCGTGAATACGGTTGGCTCGAAACGCACGTTGTGCTGCCGTAACGCGCCCGGTGGAAATGCAAGCAGGGCAGAGCAGAGTCGCAGCCGTTCCGTGCCGCAGCCGTAACGTTGCCGTAACGCGTCCGGTGGAATCCCCGGGTAAGAGGTGGCAAGAACAACACAACATGCATGATGGCCCACAGTATAATTTCCAAATGAGGAATTGCCGAGAACTGATGGCGGTCAAAGCCAATTCAATGTATGGTCAGGAGAATGAGTCGAGGGTTGCCATCATTTAGCAACCAGCAACGAGCGCTGGAGCTAGTCAATGAACAGCAGTGCATACAATAACGACACTTTTATTTATTTTTACTGTCAGTGAATAGCAACGGGTGAAAGTCAACGTTTTCTTTATATCTAGTGACGATTATGTCGTAAGTAGGCCTACCGGTTATCTTACGGTGCGGCCACACCAAACGCGTTACTCGCGTTGGATAACGCGAGTAACGCGCCTAACCTGACGCTTGATCATTGTGGGGTGGTTACTCGGTTCAACGCTTCCAACGCGTCAACGCGCCAACGCAGCTAGATGAGTCCATGTTCATGCAAGTGAACGGAGCGTTCCCTCTTCGTCATAACTATCAAACCAAACAGCCTTCACATTCACCGAGCGAACATTATGAAAGTAAAATGCACATTTCTCGCTAAAAATGTTTCCATAAACGCATTTAATGGCGTAACTATGTTACTATTTCCACCCAGAATAAAGATAGTTGTCGGCCGTGGCTGCGCTGGAGTCCGAGGTAGGAACCCCAAACGCTGCCGTGTTTGGGTGATAGAGCTTAGATCGCGTTAGATTAAATAATCTCTGATATAAATAACAATAATCGGGTTAAATAACTTCACATGGTGTGTCTGGTGTGTTTCCAGCATTCGTAGTGTTGATCAGCAGAGAAATAGTCCGCCAAGACGTTGAGGTTGCTTAGCATCCAGACACTCAGTCCATGCAATGGAACGGAGCGTTCCCTCTTCGTCATAACTATCAAACCAAACATCCTTCACATTCACCGAGCGAACAATATGAAAGTAAAATGCACATTTCTCGCTAAAAATGTTTCCATAAACGCATTTAATGGCGTAACTATGTCACTATTTCCACCCAGAATAAAGATAGTTGTCGGCCGTGGCTGCGCTGGAGTCCGAGGTAGGAAACCCAAACGCCGCCGTGTGGGTGAAGAGTTTAGAATAGAATAGAATAGACTTTATTTGTCATTGTGCATTGGATACACAACGAAATTTGTTTGTGCAACCACTAACAAAAGTGCAGTTGTGCTGGGTGGAGGGTAGGAGTGTAGTGTGATTATTAAGTTCTGTGATGGCCCTGGGGATGAAACTGTTCTGCAGTCTGGAGGTGCGGGCTGTGGTGGCCCGGTAGCGCCTGCCAAAGGGTAGCAGGGTGAAGATCGGGTTAGATTAAATAATCTCTGATATAAATAACAATAATCGGTTTAAATAACTTCACATGGTGTGTCTGGTGTGTTTCCAGCATTCGTAGTGTTGATCAGCAGAGAAATAGTCCGCCAAGACATTGAGGTTGCTTAGCATCCAGAGACTCTGTCCATGCAAGTGAACGGAGCGTTCCCTCTTCGTCATAACTATCAAACCAAACATCCTTCACATTCACCGAGCGAACATTATGAAAGTAAAATGCACATTTCTCGCTAAAAATGTTTCCATAAACGCATTTAATAGCGTAACTATGTTACTATTTCCACCCAGAATAAAGAAAAATGTCGGCCGTATGCTTCTGTCCAAGCTCACTACTCTCTGCCAGTGACGTCGGGTCAAGCTCAACGCTGATTGGCTATCGCGGCCGAGCGTCACGCGTTGGAGCGTTGAAGTTCAGATTTCTGAACTTGAGAACTCGTTTGGTGTGGCCGCACCGTCACAAGATCTAGAAATAGAAGGCATAATGGTAGCGATGGGCTAACTTAGCCAATCGGACAGCAATCAGTGCACTTGCAAATGAGTGCCTGCAAGTACAACCGATCGTGGTGTGACATTATTTAACCATCAATCTACCGCAAATACGACCAGGCAGATTACATTGACCACATACACAAAGCACACCGTCCAACCCGGTGGATGCTGACAGACAGCCCACAACAAGCCAAACATCAACACGGCGGGTGTGCTCTCTCTCTCACGCCCGTACTGCACAATCCCTCCAACTTATCCAACTCCAAGGCTAGGCTGCTTCACTAAGACCACAACTAACCACAAGGCCTTCATAACCATGCAGTATGCCGAAGCCGAAAAGGACACACGCACAGTCGCACACAGTCATCTTATGCAAAACAATCCGTTTTATCATCAACATTCAGTCACTGCAAAGATTTATAGACTAGTCTCTTACCATAATTTAGAATGGACCCAAAGTATTTGATTGATACAGTCTGTTTCGGCTTTCGCTTGCTATCCGTTTTCAGTATGACTCCTCAACATTACGTCTTTCTTGACGCACATGGCTAATTTGCATACGCGCACAGGATTGGCTGGCTCCGCAAGGCAAACAATAGAACATATTTAATTATTTTTCTATCTGTCTATCTATCTATCTATCTATAAACGCATGGGTCTAGTTTTAATGTGATGTATTTTGTGTATGTCCAGTCAGACTTGTTGTCTCCCTTTTCATGTGTGGTCTTGTAGGCTACTGTGTGAGACGAATCACCTAAATGAATTCCCGATGTGTAGTTTGGTATTAATAAAGACTTGACTAGGCTATTTATCTATAGGCTATTAGTCAACAATTATTCGCCAAAGGCGAAGCGAATATTGGGGAATATCCCCCGAGACCGTAGGTTCATTTGTTGTTATGAGCAGACATTTTGCGATGAAAACAATATCGAGTTTGATGTCAATCATGGGATATTGCCCAATATCCCGAGATAGCGAACCAATCAAATTGCGCCATCTTAGGAGGTTCACGTGTAGCATATACTAACTATATATAATATCTATGTATTTATCTATGGATCTGTATAATCTGCTGAACACTCACTTACTAGTCTCTACTCTCAAGGGTCTCAATGCTAGCCTAGAAATCTAGACGCCCCTAGCTAGCCGAGTTCCGCACTTGGAACTCGGCACAGAGATGGCACATAGAGATGCCACATAACTAAAACTCTCCACATGCCCCGACTTATAGTGGTTTTCACCTCTTTCTATGCTTTTATCCTCACCTTGAAAAAAAGTGGTGAAGTGGAGCCGAGAGATCGCCATCTCTGTGCCGAGTTCCAAGTGCGGGTGTGGTGACGTATATCATATGCGTCGAGAGCAGCGAATAGCTGTAGTTCACAAAGAACATATGTGTAATCCAGGGCATATAAAGACTGGGACCAGAAAATAATTATTTTCTCTCCATTGACACCCATTCATATTTTTCGATCTCATAGGTCCCATGAGCTCTACCGGAAGGGGCGTGACTTCGCCACTCTATAGCTGTGTTCGAAATCGTTCCCTATACACTCGTTCCCTATTCCCTATATAGTGTACATGATATAGTGCACTATATAGGGAATAGGGAACGAGAATTCGGACACTACGCTGAACATTTCTAAACGTCATTTGCGTCAGTAAATGCGCCGGGTATTTGTGTGACGCAGACAGATGCGCCCACATCAAGTAAACAAACCGGGCACTCACGACGAAAGCTGGAGGTTGTATTGATGTTGAATGTTACATTTCCTTGTTTAATTAATTTTGAATGTTAAATATTCTATGTTAAATCCCAAATAAATTGTTGACATTTCTAAACGAAAGCCCGAGACTCCATCATTAAATGTATTCGTTTTCGCGGTTATTCGGCTTCTTCTTCTCCCCTGGAAAAAACAACCGCATTGCATTGTGGTATACGGGAGTAACATGTAGGGAACATCGTATGCACCCTATTTTAAGTCCACTATATAGTGCCCTATATAGTGGACCACTGAGAATTCGAACACCCTAGAAAATGGCGTGCACCCTATTTAGTGCACTACATCCATGATAGGGAACGATTTCGAACACAGCTTATATCTTTCCGATATGGGTCTGGCTTGCCAGGCTATCTCAATCATCTCAATCATGGACATAGATCTCAATGCGGCTTTGGTCCGTGTCTCCCCAACGTGACGTCAAGCAATGCATTCTGCGAGAAATGAGAATCAATAGCAAACCGCTAAAATAGTACCTACTTTTTCGTATAAAATTCCGTTTTGTGATACCTAACAACATTAAATACAATAAATAACTCTTAAATAAATCTTAAATAGCCTACCAACAAGCAAATTGCACAAATTCGTTGGAAGAAAATGCCTTTAATAAATTTATCATTGATATTGTCCCAAAACTGCAGCCAGTATTTCAACATACTACGCAGGTGTAACACACATAGACTATATTAAAAGACTGACTTTTGATCTGAGTAAATTAGTGGAAATTATCGGGAACAAAAATCTAGAAATGCAACCACAAAACGAGTAGGCTACTTGATGACTCGCAGAGACTTTTGTTTCCCTTCACCTAAACCAGACAGAGTATTTCCAGTTTGTGAGATATGTCTGACACGGATAATCTACTATTGTATGCTACATGCCGTTCCCAGAAAATGGACATTGTCTGGGAACGGGCAGTTCCAGACAATGTCCAGTCCTTATTCTTTGAACATTGTCCCAAGTAGATTTGTGAAACGGCTTAAGTCTCCCACCCTCTCCCACTCTCCCTCCCCAGCCCCAGACTGAAAGCAGCATGACGGTGGGAGTCTGATGCAGTAAGAGGCTCTCTGGTGCAAAGTGAAGACTCATGAGACAGCAGGTTCCAGAAATGTCCAGATGAGGAGGGGGCCTCTCCTCAAACTGCCCCATAGCCATTGAAAACCATCGGTCACCTTGGCCAGTTACCCAGGTCACCAGTTTAAAAAAGGTAGCCTAGGTCATGCTGAAATTATTGAGGAAGGATTATGTATCAAGTAAATATTTAGGTTTGAATATTTAAATAAGAACAATGTATGAACTATGTAATGGATGATGTATTGAACGCCAGTCATTACCGGGAAAATAAGCCCAGACAGGATGAACTAGGCATCGACACGAAGCGGAGATGTCTTCTTTCGTCCTGAAGGGGCTTTTCTTCAATAATGACCGGCGTTCTATCCCTTAAATTACACGGCTACTTGCCAAAACGAAAAAAATAACTTCACGCGGTGTTTCTTTTTACAATTTATTTGTTACCATTCGTAGTGTTCATTAGCAGAGAAATAGTTTGCCAAAGACGTTGACGTCGCTTAGCAACCGAATATGCTGTGGTTGATAAGTTACCGACTACTTGTGATACAGTAACTTATCAACGATAAGTTACAGTATTTGATGTGAAAGACGTGAATCAGAGGCTAAAAATCCACTTTCCTTGACAGCGGTCAATATAGACCTATGCTTAGAAACGGTAAATGATTGAAAAATAATTGACCGCCGGAAGTCGGGAAGGCCCGTTCAAGTGAATTGAGCATTCTACACTATAAAGAAGAGCCGTGTAATAAATTAAGAATAACCTTGGGTTGTGAGTGCTAAATATCACAATGATATGAGTGTGAATGTAGTGAATGTATGTTGATGTGAATATAAAGTTTCATATAGGATGTACTCTATACTTGATAATAGACTAGATAGTTTGTGCCACAATTTCACGGGTAAGGCGTAGATCAGCTGGAACAAACTAGCTTGCAGGTGATGACAAGGAAATATTTATCACAGAACAGCACGGCGGGCGGTTGCCTGCTCAGATATCAACTGCTCAGTAATCACATTCTGGTTTTAACCTGCAGAGAAAAGCAGAGACTGTACTCCATCACCTGTCTGTCAGTACCGACCGAGACTGTGCTGTCTATCACCTGTCTGTCAGTACCGAGACTGTGCTGTCCATTACCTGTCCGTCACTACTGAGGCTGTGCTGTCCTTCACCTGTCTGTCAGTACCGAGACTGTACTATCCGTTACCTGTCAGTACTGAGACTGATAACTAGCAGTTTTTTTTTTTTTTTTTTTTTTTTTTTTTTAAATGTATGATGACTATATGCTATGTAAGGTGACCTTGGGTGTCTTGAAAGGCTCCTCTAAATTAAATGTATTATTATTATTATTATTATTAGCATAACTTACTTGATAACTAGCTTTGCCTAAGGTTTGAGCCAAACCTCAAAAGAGTTTTAATTACAGTATCATTTTCATTTTGGTTAAAAATGTCTTTGTACTCATTTAAACATACTTAGGGGAATGGAGGGGATTAAAAAAAGCGGGGGGGGAAATGGGAAAGAAGGGATTGTATGTGGGACGGGATGTTTTTACTGTGCAGGTAAATCCCGGACAACTACTTCATGTCAATTGAGGGGGAGGAAGAGAGGAGGAAGAAAGGGAGAAGAGGGAGGAGAAGAAGGGGGAGGAGGATGAATAGAGAGACAAGTAGGAGGAGAGGGAGGAGAATGAAAGGGCTAAGGAGAAAGAGAGTGGCCTTTCGAGGGGAACACATTTATTACTCATAGCTTTTTCAATTCTTTTGACCATCTGCTGTTCTGGCACAAACCCAGCGTGAGGTTAGAGACCTCTGCTAATGCTGATCCATACAGTACTATAGTAGCCTGCTGTTATAGTATCACTATAAATAACTGAGACCTCTGTGCCAATCTGTACAGTACTATAGTAGCCCATTATTATAGTATCACTATAAATAACAGAGGCCTCTGCTAATCCATACAGTATTACAGAAGCCTGTATATATGTATATATATATATATATATATATATATATGTATGTATATATATGTCATTATAGTCTAGTATTACAGTAGTATTAGTTATTATAGATATAACCATTCGTGCTAAATTATTATGGTATCGTACACATAATGAAGTACGGTAATGTAGTATTATACTAGACATTATAATTTGTATATAGTGTAATACTATCTTACCATTTACTTTTTTGGCATTTGGCAAACGCTTTTGTCCAAAGCAACTTATAACCATTCGGCGGTGTCATCTAAGCTATTCGACAGCTCGTCAGAAGCAGATAGGGTTAGGTGTCTTGCTTAGGGACACCTCAACAATGCCCAGCTAGGAGGAGCTGGGCATTGAACTAGTAACTTTCCGGTTACAAGTGAACCCGCTCCACCTCCTGAGCTATGCTGCCGCCCTAATGATGAGTAGTAGTATGAGTGAAGTATTATGGTAGACCTAAGGATTAGTACCATCGTATTATACTTGTTGTATCCCGGATGATACTCAAGGAATCCTGGTGTGAGTAGTGAAATGTGGAACGGTGGAGTAGAGACAGCCCTCATCTCATTACTGAAGGAAAAGGCCTGTGTATGACTCCATGTTCCTGTTCACACAATACAAACACAGAAAACAAATGCAGACCCAGACACACACACACACACACAAACATCAACACAACCAGGCACACATGAACACAAACACATACACACATACACACACACTCACTGGGGAGACACAATAGCTTCTTTAAATTAAATTTTTCTCTCTCTGTGCTGAGCTGCCGAAGCTGAAAAGGCAGTGACTAAATGAGTGTTTGCTTTAGTTAGCGTAGCCTAGCCTTGTGTAGCCTAGCGTAGCAACAGCGGGCAGATCTGCCATTCAGGACACCACACAGTGTTGGGCACACAGCCCACATTATCCTAGTTAGCAGACACACACACACACAAACACACACACACTAAAATTCTGACACACACACTCACACACACATAAACATTCCCGCACAAACATGGAGACTACAAATGCACAACCAGACACTAAAACGCACACATACACACACAAACACATACGCACACACATACACAAACACACACAAGCACATACTTATCTACGATTTAATCTGTTCAGATTAAAATTTTACCAATAATAGCAGACACAATGTTTTTGTGTGTAAGTAAATGTGTGTGTGTGGGTGTGTGCATGTGTGTATACGTGTGTTTTTGTGTGTGTTTGTGCGTGTGTGTGTGTGTGTGTGTGCATGTGCGTGCGTGTGTGTGTGTTTGTTCTTTAGAAAGCCACAGAGGACCAGTTAAAGGGGCCCAGTGTGTGTCTCCTCTTGGCATGAAAACACGAGTGAGAGGAGGGACGAGTGTGGCAGAAAGCTTCTCGGAGACAAAACCTCTTAATATTCCTTCCAAGTCCATTAAGGCTTCAAGAGATTGGCCTCGATTGATTGTTTGTGTTTGATATTACCGCGGCCTTCGAGGCCCCCGTCCAAAATTACCTCCGGCATTTAGTTACGGCTTACGAACTGAAAGGCTTAACATGAACCTGCACTTCTCCTGCGAGGTCCCAGTGATGGGGACACAAACCTTCATCTAATAACCTCACACTTGTTGCCATTTCTCTTAAGCTCTCAGCTTTTGTTGGGACATCCATTCATTATCCACGGTGATGGATTCCTGTTCTTTAAAACGCCAATATGGACCCTCTCTTTTCTAGCCACTCAGCTCATCTGACCACTGATTTACCAGAACACTTTTCATAAATGAAAACAAATGTGTTTTTTTCGATGTCACTTGATCTCTTACCAGGAGTACCTTACTGTGAGAAAGGTTTAATGTTTTCCCTTAGGAACTTTATGAGCTGTTGTGAACTTTGAAGTGTTGATTCACATCTGCTGTCTTGGCCTAATTACTCTAATAGAATTGTGATATTAATCTAAAAACACTGACCCTGTTTCCCATTCTGGCCTGCTTTTGCAGCTGTTCTGTGTAGAAATCCAATCTGCTGGATGGACATTTCATCAGCACACCGGTTGTTGGAGAACAGAGTACAAGAAGGTTTAGTTTCGGCCATGCCACCGGCACACTGCCAAAATAAAAGTAGTTTTACATTTATGAACTGCTTGAGTATCCCTGTTTGATATATAAAGACACTCTTTGTTAATCTTAGTTCAACCTGTTTGAGCAGCGAGTTCAAAGCCTCCGCTTCTTATGATAGCATTATTGACTCTTTCATTTTTATATCCCCCATCAATTCGCCACAGCAACAGACTTACCGTTATATTTATAGGAAACAAAGGACAGCAGTGTTTCTCTGACAAAATGTCTCATGACTTATTTTTGTGACTAACGTCTTATGTTTAGATGGTGACCAGACAAGAGAATGATTGTAACACTCCCAGATTATTATCGCCCCATCGTCTTCACCTCCCTGGAGGCAGAGGTCTTGTTTGGCTTCAAACCAGAATGAAACACAGAGGCCTCAATACTACAGGGTAAAGGGAAGGGGCAGTCTGGGTACAATTATTTTAGGGTACATTAGAGTATGATATGGTATGTTATGGTACCAAAGGATATTACATTAGTAATACAAAATAGTTTAATAGACTCTATTATACCTTGATTTAGTCTAGTACTCCGTACTCTAATAACTAGAGAATGTTACGTTAGCTTAAATTAGGGTACAGTATATTATATCAGGGTATGTTGGAGTACATCCCGGTATATTAGATCACGGCTTAGGTAAGTAAGGATACCGACTAGACTACATTAGGGTATATTAGAACAGAGTACTGCAGGTCGTACGTGGGATGTTATTTTTGAAATAGACTAGTTTACAATAGAAAGATGAATAAAGATAATTGAAAGTAAATGTATTACATATATTGTTCAGTAAATGAAGTAGCATTATGGTTTGTAATTCCAAAAATAGTGTTCTTTGCAGTTATACTTACATATAAATTAGGTGCTGGAATTCTTTACTCAGACACTGCATGTATATTCATCTACTTTTGTAGCATTCGCATATAAGGGGGTCCACTAAATGTCTTGGCGACAATGTAGTGGTATGCCTAAAGTCAACGGTTGGAAAACCCTGTATGAAATATGGTCGAGGTATGTTAGTGTATGCTCGGCTACATCAGGGTATATATACACATGTATATATGTATATACTTACCTTCTATAATTACTGATGACATAAGAAAAACAATGTGATGATCAGGGTTTATAGTATCCTGATCTGACAGTGGGAGATAAACAAACAAGCATGGACTCATATTCATCAATCGAACCCCTACAGGCCAACACCCACATCCCTGTTACCCAAAGGCCTGGACTATTTATAATCACTGACACACACACACACACACACACACACACACACACACACACACACACACACACACACACACACACACACACACACACACACACACACACACACACACACACACACACATACTCTCTGTCTCTCTCACACTCAGGAACACATACACTCACATACTCTGTGTCTCACACACACACATACACACACACACTGTCTCACAGAAACACGAACATACGCATACGCATACGCACGCAAGCGAAACGCGCACGTGACACACGCACACACACCCTGCTGTGATGTTTGGGTACTACACGATTCTTCTGATCTCTGGAGGGATGAACAGATGTGGGTTGCCGTAGTTCCTTTGAGCATCAAAGAAAAAGAAGACCCCCCTAGCCCGTTCGAATCACATGTGCATAAACATTCCCCATTTATGAATTTGTGCACACACACACACACACAAACACACACATACTAACATACACACACGAACACACACATGTGAACTAACACACACTCCCAAACACACATACACACACACATGCACTAACACGTGCACCATTCAGGCCGGATTGGTCTGTGAAGGAACTTCATTGTTGGCCAGAGGAGAACTGAGGCAGCTCTCAGGGGATCTCCCTCTTCCCTCCCTCCCCCTCCCGCCAGCAGGAGGTCACATGATCAGCTGACAGGCGGCTGAGCTCTTCAAAGATTAAACGAGGAGTGGGTGTGAAAAAGGGCAACGCAGGGACAGAGTCAGATGCTCTGATGCTCATACTACAGCTGGAGCAGGATTCAGCAGGAAGAACCACCGTCATGTGGGCCAATGGAGCAGTATCTAGCAGGAAATACATGATGCTCAGTGCACACAAATGAATCATGATTAAACAGGAAGCATTGTGCTACAGTAGGCCTAGGGAGCAGGATTCAGCAAGAAATGCCACCATGCTACAAAGGACCCATGGTACAGGATTAAGCAGGAAACACTATGATAAAGATGACCTAGGGAGCAGGATTTAGCAGGAAAGTCCACTATAATGTGGGTAATAATTATGGGGTCCCTAGATGTAAGGAGCTTAAGGAGGACATTAGGGGGTGTGAACCCGTTAGTCTGGGCTATTCATGAGACTAGTAAGGCTATAAAATGACTCCCTTGGACGCCAGTCAAGTGCTATATTCTGAGACGCTGCTCAAGTTTTAGAGGTAAATGGATGGTTTATTGTGAGGATGGACCATCTTTTCCCTATTTGAGTTCTCCCATGATGCAGAGCGGTGCCAAAATTGACAGTTTGAAAACCTTTCTGCTTCCTCTCAGAGTACTTTGGCTGGTGTACCGTGGCTAGTGGCTAGTGGCTACCCTCCAAGACAACCTCCGCTCCCCTCGGTCGAGCCCGCAAGGCCAGGTTCAAAACATTGACTGACCCCAACCGCTAGCCCAGTGGTTCCCAACGCCTACCCTAGGACAGAATAGCCCAAACCTGTTCATGTCGTGTTCCCCCGGTGGAGTTTATTTTGGCCCCAGGACCCAACCAAATCTATTGTGCCTCAATAACGTATTCCCCTTTCAAGTCTGCAAACATAATAGCAGAAAACAAATGCAGCAGGCACGGCTCGGGAATTGGTTATAAAATGGTTTCTTTAGACCATTACATGACCCACTAGGTCCCCTGCTGGGACCCACTTCTGTTTGAACACCAGCGAGGGTACGTAGTCAGGTACCAGGGGGTCCTTGCAGAGATTTAAACTTTGCCTTGTTCTTTAGAACTGAACTACCCTCAGCTTAATCCATTTTAAATTCTGCTACACTATTAATAAGGGTTCTGAGTAATTTTAGTACAGTATGAGTTCAAAGGAAAACCCTTTGTGGTGCGATAGTGTGGATGGAGGTGACCGAGAGCCATCCCGTGGCATCGACTGAACAGGTTTCGTTGACACAGTGCTCCATGGGACTCTGACACCTGAATGTCAAAAGTCAACAGCCAAGAATCACAAACATAAAAGGTGAAGTTTTTACTGCAGCCGAAGTTGTGGCAGGAACTAGAAAAATAAATCCGGGTGCATATTTCCATTATCGGTGGACGTTATCGTAGGAGGAGAGGCTATGGAGAGCAAGAGAATCCACGCAGTCTCTCTGTGTGTGCTAGGAGATAGCCAAAAACCAATTTGCACCTCCTGCCTCCTCCTCCCAGTCACCCCAGACTCAGCTTTCAGACATGCCACAAACCAGCCACAAATCATTTCATCTAAATAAGCTGGCCAAATGTTTTACACCTCTGCATATTACCGGAGGCCGATAACACCCTAGTCCACCAACGCATGCAAAGACTGCTTCTTCCTCTCTGTCTCTTCCCCTTTTTCTCCATCTCCCCATCCTCTCTCTCTCTCTCTCTCTCTCTCTCTCTCTCTCTCTCTCTCTCTCTCTCTCTCTCTCTCGCGCTCTCTCTCTCTCTCTCTCTCTCTCTCTCTCTCTCTCTCTCGCTCTCTCTCCCGCTCTCTATCTCCCCCTGCTTCTCTTCCCCCCCCCACCCTCTCCTTATTGTCTGTTATCAGCCCAGAGCCAACCCCTATATGATTCAGCAGTATAGAGATATAGAGTGCAGGAATGTACAGTCGTCGGGGTATTTTAAAATCCTGCCATTTCCAATGCCCTTGGTGATAAACCAAGAAACAAGAAACCCTTTTTTATGTTTGCATTAAAAATTCCCCAGTGCAGGCTCTGACAGCTTATTCCCCAACCGAATCATCATGACCCCTATCTCCTCAGACGGCAGTCGAGCAACAAGCATGGCGTGGTCGCCCGTGACCACACCCCGGAGGCCACTGATGCCGTGTACAATCGATACAGATCTGGGGTGTAGATATTGAGGCAGGGGTGGCGACACACATCCCTCCGATGTCCGTACGTCCCCGCTTCACGTTTAATGAGATCCCCGAAGACCATTGCACGTCTTGTTCACTCATTGACTTCTCCCACTGCCAAGGAACAGCAAAAGCTGTTTGGGCTCTCTCTCTCTCTGTCTCTGTCTCCATCTCTGTATCTCTCACTCACTCTCTCTCTCCCTCTATTCTCTCTATATCCCTCTCTCTCTCAAAGTTCATTAATGAAAGTCTATTAGCTTATAGATTTAAATCTGCATTGTTGAATGATTCTTTAAACCGATGAATCACGCTCCATTATCCACACGGCTTTTAAAAACGAATTCCTATCCCAAATCCTGTAATACTATACAGTTTAACTGTGCACTTATTAAAAGGATCAATCATCCCAGAGTTATAATAAGGGAGGGCGGGGTGTGATCCATCACCATCAGCAACACATTCTGCTGCCTCTGCTTATTGATAGCCAATCAACACCGGGCTGACAACATATACTTCTGCCTGTCCACTTGTGTAACTGCCTATCTCCTTCTCCACTTTTTCTCTTGTCTATCTTCCAAACTTTTTGACACAAGTTTATCTGATATCTCCCTGTCTGTCTGCCTATCTCCTTCTCCGGTTGTCTTCTTGTCTATCATCTTGTCACATGTTTATCTGATATCTCCTTGTCTATCCGGCTATCTCCTTGTCCACTGGCCTACTTTTGTCTCTCATTCTATTTCCTGGCCATCAGTCCCTCAGCCCCTTGTCTCCTTGTCCATCTGCTAATATCCTTACCGTTTTGCAATTATTTTTGTCTGGAGAGATGTTGTCACCCTAGTCTCCTAGTCCTCTGATACCAGGAT
Source organism: Gadus chalcogrammus (assembly GCF_026213295.1). Classification (NCBI taxonomy): domain Eukaryota; kingdom Metazoa; phylum Chordata; class Actinopteri; order Gadiformes; family Gadidae; genus Gadus; species Gadus chalcogrammus. The sequence goes on along the minus strand of NC_079425.1, from coordinate 12,663,568 downwards.
TGCCCAGCATTTGAACCCAGTGTTCTGTCTTTACAATCAGAACATCAGCCCCATCACCCCCACCTCACCCCCCCCCACCCCCCCACCCCCAACCACCCCCAACCACCCCATCTCCAGCGCTACTCCCAGCAGCCCTCCGAAACTAGTACCCGCGACAGCCACTCCGATTAGGCTGAAAAATACTCTTTTCCCTGGCAAGAGATATATTATTTTCCTCTTTTTTTTTTTTAATAATTGCAGGGGAAGAAATGGATTGCGCTCTTCTTATTCCATCCCTGGAAGCCAGAGCGCAGAGCTGGAGAGAGATAACTCTGGAAGCTAACTGTGTAAATTAGGAAGGGGACTGCAAGGCTGCCAAAGGGGGGGAACATGGCTTTAATGTGCATGGAGCCACAGCGGCGGGGAGGGCACATTCACATGCTGCAAATAATGAAGCACTGAGGCCTCAGGTGGATGATCACCGGGAGGCAGTTCTGTCCATTGGTGACGCGTTTAGGTAGTACAACGGGATAAGGATGCATGGCACGTTCGGGGCACATGGCGCGTTTAGGACGCAGGGCACGTTTTTGGATGCGTGCCGGGTTGAGTGTTTAAGACGCATGACACTTTTAAGGACGCCTGAGGAGTTTATGGTGGATGGTGTGTTTAGGACATATGGAGCATTCAGGTAACATGGCGTGTTGTGGATGCCTGGTGTGTTAAGGATACATGGCACGTTCATGATGCATGGCATGCCTAGGAAGAATTGTGCCGTTAGCAAGGAGGATGCATGTCAAGGAGGGATTTGAGGAACAACACGATGTTTTTCGTACCATAGGTTTTAGCTGTCATTGTAACAATGTTGTTCTTATTCAAGGCTTTGCTGACTATGTTGCAGTTAAACTAATGCTGATTTATTCAAAGCACTTTGTTAGAAAATGTTTCTCAACTAATGAACCATGTAAGGGTTAGTTAACCCTTATCTCTTGGCATTGATTTAATCATTATTTTAATACATTAAGACCCAAATGCGTCTAATTGAAAGTCGATCAGATTACCTTTCCTTGCAGTTGTGTTTTATTCTCAGCATTTGCACCACACATTGCATACATTGACAATTGCTGTTTACTCATCTGTTCACTTGGATCATCAACCCAACACCAGATTTCTGGCTTTGTCGGTTCACACATTACATCATCAAAAAAGGCCACTTTGGCTTCGGGTTTCTAGAAATAAATCTTCCTTGTGATGTGATATTTAGTCTGTATATAATTTTTCTTAAAAAGCAGCTATGTGGTCGCATTGACATCACACCGAATGAGTCCTGACTTCAGAAATCAGATTTTGCACGTTAAGTTGAAATCCAAACCGATATTCATAATATACTTTGCCTGCCAACGAGCGTCTGCTGAAGAGTCAGAAACACAGCGCTTGCCTCGGTGGAACTGCCAAATGTAATAATCCTCAGCATTGTGCCATCCAGAATATTGTGACCCTGCGTGGACGGCACAATATCTGAACTTCGGTCACGTCGGCGAAGGGCGGACGCATCTCTCTTTTAGCACGATGAGCGGATCCTAGCAGCAGACCTGGGACCAGTGGATATGATAACGCTCCGGAGCGAAAAGTCAGCCTAGATATCCCAGTTGGTGAGAGTACATAACGCTTTGAAACATGATCCTATAGGGGGAGGTCAACCTTTAAAGCGTTTTATTATTTATTTAGTTTTATTTCTCCCTCTTAAGCCCCTCTTCTGGCTTCCAAATGGACCAGAGGCTTAACCCGCATCAGGCTTAGCATGTGTTGGTGTGGCACTTTGAAATATACTCTCTTTCCCTTTCCCCTAATCTTTCACTATCTATTCCCATTCATCTTTCTTTTTTTTCTGTTCTATATCTCATCCTGCATCCATCCCATGTCTATGTTTTCTGCCTTTCTGTTCCGTCTCTTTACGTGTATTCCTCACGGCCAGCTCTCCTTCCTGCACCTAGTTCCCCTTTTATATTTCCTTCTGTTCCATATATTTTCTATCTCTCTTTCCTGCACCTATTCACCTGCTCTGTCATTCTCCCTTATGCCACTCTTTCTGTCTCTTCAAATGCTCCGTCCCTCCCCTACCCATTTGCTGTACCTTTTTCCCCTCTTTCGTTCAGTCTGATCTTTATCTCCATCTCTTTCTATTGCTCCCTCTTTCTCTCTCCAGACATACAGGAAGTGTCATCAGATGAACGATGGTTTAATTATTTGCATGATGATGAGGATGAGGATGATGGCAATGAAATGTTTTTGACATTTAGGTAGCATTTACAAAATCTTGTATTTGTAAATCTTGTATATTGAATAACCCACAATTATTAATATCTTTACATTCATGCCAAGATTAATAAATGTAGTATTTCTGTTTATTTTTGCCTTGTCAAAAGACTGCTGAGTTAATTATGAATTTTGGAAGCCAATACTAATTTGTTTGACGAGCAGCCAAGAGATTCATAGATCTTGACAGATACTCCAAAGGTTTCTGTGTGAAATTGAATCAGCAAATGATGCAAGACAACCGGAGGAAGTAAACACAAGAAAGGAATGATTACTTTGACACATTTATTATGAAATTATAAAGTTAGATAGCATTGGTCGAAAATAAAAGCGTTTATAAAAGAAGAGTATGGATTGCAGATCACTGTTTCACCGTGACAAAGAGATTATTTGAATGACAAAATAAAAAATAGGCCAGAGAAAAAAATGCATAAATAACCAAGTCCATTATCGTATACATAGCACATCAGGGAGGATTAGCAGGATGTCGACATAAAACATCTTATATACACAGTAAGAATTTACATCATGTGTTTTACAGAAGAGTCCTACAGCGAGACACGGCAGCCAGTCTCAAGTCTTGCTCATGAGGAGTGTTTTATTGTTCTTTTTTTTGGCTTTAAGTACCATTATCACGACTACAAGACCCGGCTCTGGCGTGGGCGAGGGACAGAGCGGTGATGAGCCGTCAATGAAGCAATGACCCTGATATGAGGTGGGGTCTCCAGTCTGTCAGGGTATAGACGCTGCTCTGTTAGCTCCACTTCCTCCGGCTCACCCTTCCTGTCTGCAGGCGCTCGTGATTAACGGCCTGGGGATGGGGGGGGGGGGGGGGGTGGAGGATGGGGAGGGAGGGGGGGGGGGGGGGGGGGAGGGCTAAGGAGCAGGGGGGATAGAGGAGGGAGTAGCTGTGTGCTGAACACAAAGCACCCTGGTATTTCTCACAGAAGCCAAACACAAAGGTGACAGCACCCTTGGCAAGCTTACCTCAGTTGTAGCAGCACCAACCCCAATAAAACACTAGATGGGGGGGGGGGGGGGGGTGTTGTTTGGTCAGGTTGGGGATAGATAGTGCAGTAGGGTAATGTGAGGGATCGATGGTTGGGAGACTGAGGGATCGATGTGTTGGTGATATTTGGATGGCAGGTTTTAGGAAAGTGAGGGATAGATGATTTTGCAACATTGGGGATGGATGGCTCAGGGAAGTGAGAGATAGATGTTTTGGTGATATTGGGGACACATGGTTTCGGAAAGTGAGAGATAGATGTTTTGGTGATATTGGGGACACATGGTTTCGGAAAGTGAGGGATAGATGTTTTGGTGATATTGGCATAGACGGTCTGGTTATACATGGCAGAATAACCAAGGTGGTTCAAGTCGGAGTGGTGGAGAACATTGATTAATTATTGGATTATTGTTCAGACAACGAGGGAGCATCATAACATGTGATCTGATCATTTTCTTGGAGACAGAGGCAAAAAGTCAAGAAACATTTTTTTCCACCCTCTACTTGTTTTTTTTTTCTCGCCCTGAAGACATAATGTTGGATCTTGCCAGGCGATGGTATGTGGACATCTGTGGTGTTTTAACAGCGGTAAGTGTTGACCGTGTCATGCAGTGTAGTGTCACATGAAGGCGCGTATCAAAGGGAGGGGGGCGGCTCTGAACCATGAGGTAATGCGTTGAAGATGAATTATTCAAATAAACATGAGGATGATTGAAAAAGACGTGAAGGTGCGACTCCCGCTAGCTTTATTGGGGCTGACGCACGCCGTCGTCCTCTAAGTCCTGGTGGGACACGCCGAACGGGGCTTCAGGTTCTTGCGCATGCAGAGGAATCTCTCAGAGCTGCAGATCTATCATCAATCACTCTGATATGAGGCCTGGCAGAGATGGATGGTGCTGACTGTTCCCATGGAAGCTCTTCCATCTTTAACTGACAGACCAAGCCAAACAAAAGCTCCTCACACATACACACACATCACACACACACACACACACACACACACACACACACACACACACACACACACACACACACACACACACACACACACACACACACACACACACACACACACACACACACACACACACACACACACACACACAGATGTGCGGGTGCGCACACACCAAGCACACATCACACGTCGCGCTACGTGATAAAATTAGCCACAATTGCCTCTGACAGGATTACTTCCAAGCACAATAAGGGGGAGGATCCATCTTCACTATTACATGAAAGTGATTGATGATTGTTGGCTGGTATTGCAAATTTAAATTTAAAACTGTTTTATTCTTGGTAATTTGCTATCAACTGAGTTTCAGAAAATTTGCTTCACAGCAGTTGGAGAGGGTTGAAAAAACAAACCAATAAATATTTATAGGATTTTATTCAAAGTAAAAATATACCTGCCTGGGATGCTTCTAAGTATTTTGCTGATTATGGTGTAACAAGGCAAGTTATTTCCATGTAATCATCTCATGGCAACAATGCATTAGTCAAGGTGTTTGCTGGCTATAAATAGTGAACATGACAAGTCCCCGCGAAGAGATACGCGTTGGCACGGGTGGCCTACTCTGATCTGTTTGGCTGAGTCAGTCGTCACTCATCTGTAAGAAAGCTTTCAGACTCATATTTTATTAACGTATTTGTTTAATTTGTATTTATCGATTTATTTTACCGTGTGAAAGCGATGCTGACACCAAGTCATGCGGTGATTTAACATGGGGGTATGGGTGTATTTCTCTGCCTGCCTCAGACAGACCAAGAAATAGCGTTTGACAAGTTTTACTTTTTGTGAGGATGAGAGCATTGTGGGAACAAAGCGTGAGATATTGAGGGCAGAGACAAAGATCATAACCGTTACATCCTGGAGAAAGCTCTGCTGCTGACAGCACAACCAAGACGCTTATACAGAGATGACAGACAATATCCTCCCCCTCTCTCTCTCTCTATCCCTCTATCTCTCCATCTCTCTCTCTCTCATTCTCCATTTCTCTGCCTCTATCTATCCCCTTCTCTCTCTCTGTCTCCGCCTCTCCCCCTATATCTCCCTCTCTGTCCCTGCCTCTCTTTATCTCCTTCTCCATCTGGATCTCTCTCCTTCCCTCTATGAAAGCACCAAGCTCTGCCTCAGCAGAATTCAGAGGATCTTGCAGCAGACGCCTCTTCCCTCAGGTGCCACCTTGTCAAAGTTCATTAATCTTCTCAAACTCACCGTGTCTCCACCGGTGGCTGGCTGTACTACTAATCCTCTTATTAATGTTCCAAATGAACCTGCGCTCCAAGGACCGCTCCCGCAGGGCCATCATTACACCGTTCTGCATAAACTCCTGTTTGCATAGAATGTCCATTTATGAAGAACCCTGACTCTGGGAGTGGGCCACTTACAGCCTCCCACCCGTCTCCCCCTGCAGAGCTCCCCCAGCCGCCCCAGCCCAGAGGCCTATACAAGGAACACGCTGCCCCCCTGCCTTAAATGGTTCTCCTGATAATTACATCCACCAGCCCAACGCTGTCTCTGAGAGTGATCTCAGCCAGACTAAATGTTAGTGGAGATGACTGGGGGGGCGGGGGGGGGGGGGGATGTACTCTCAGACTTGATTTGTTCTTGGCAAGCGACTGACAAACTATCAAGACAGTCATAATTGCTTTATGTGGAGTCTCCTATAGGTACCATTGCAATGAAAAACACAACACTAAAAACTTTTTTTTTTTAGTGTTGTGCCTCAAGAGCAACAACATTATCTGGGCTGTAAATGTTCACAGTGTCGCAGCGTCAAATAACGGCACTGGAGGTGGGCACAGCTTTGCTTTGTTAACAACCCTTTGGACTTGAGAGAAAGCAGTTTACCCATTATTACTAATTAGGCCTTTACACTGGAGATATTCAGGCCACAGCATGCCTGCACAGTTTATAATAGCTTAACATCTCTGTGACAAATGGTAATGGCATTGTTTCAGATCTATCCCACAAGAAACCAACTACAAAATGATAAATGTGTATATATTGATTCAGCGATATTCCACTCACAGATATACAGTTTTACGCAGCGTTACACTGACTGCTGCCCTGTGGTTAATGATTGGACAGGGAAAGAGTTGAAATATACATTTAAATGGAATGTATTTCTACAGCGATTTTTCGCAGTTAATTTCTCACCGTGAGGAACACACACTCGCGCACACAGACAAACACACACACAGACACACACACAGTACAAGCCATGCAACCAGTTTGGCACAAGCAATAAGCTTGTCTTGTTAAAGGACAATTATCCGGTGGTACTCAGGGAATGGAACCAGCCATGATCCAATTGTCTGAGGACCTGCTCTACTGTCTGAGCGACAGCTGTCCCCAGTGTGAACATCCACACATCTCTGAACATTGTCATCAACATCACTCCATCTGCACCCAGTGTTGTGCACTTGCAGACAGTGGAGGCTTGTGTGGTTATTAACAACTTGTTTGTAAGTTCTCTCTCTTGCCTTGTGAAAGTAGGACAGTGTTGTTCAGGCTTCTCCCCCCTGACCGTTGTTTACATTGATGTAGGTCCCAGGAGGAGAGGAAGTGGAAGTGGGAACAGAAAGAGAGCAGGTATTACCCCGAAAGCTCCTAACCCTACCCTAAACTCCCCCTCCCATACCTGGCAGATCCTAAAAAAATACATACATGATATATCAGAACGTCAATTAAATATATAAGCGGTTGGATGCTGATCCACAAAGTACTAGAGGCTTACGGATGGGGCTGTAGATGCAGGAGACTAACCGGTTTTGGACCACTTCTGTACAGCCTAGTGCCAGATGGCCTTCAGCTGCAGACCTCCTGCATAGGCCATGCTGTTAGTCTCTCCAAGAGGAAGACACTGCCTCTGTATGGCTGGTCTGCATCCTTTTCTGCATTATCTGACAGCTTATCCATTTATTTGATGATGTGTTTATGTACTGGTGCACGTTTCTGGACTTATTTTCCATTTGATAAGCCAATTTGTCATCTCTCAGGACACAGATGATAGTTTACTGCTGGCGAGATGGTTTGTCTGGGCTGTAAATAAATTCTAAAGATGATGATTGGATCCGGTCTGCGTTCATACGTGTTCACTCAAGGGAGTATTCTCTTTCCGGAACAATAAATATCTACAATAACTAACACCCAGTGTCCAGGGAATAAAACAATTTCTTTATATTTCAAATCGTGTTCTAATATCCAACAAACTGGCAGCAGAATAGTATTATGGTTAGGGTGTTTGACTGCAAGGTATTGGGGCTGATCCCCAATGCCTAGAGTCTACCTGTAGGCATCTTAGAGCAAGATAACCTACCTGCTCCTTAATGAAATGGAAGTCCCTTTGGATAAAAGTGTCTGCTATATGACTAAATGAGCAGATAACTGAGTCAAAAGTGGCATGTTTGGTCTGATGATTAGCATAGCGTGAGGTTTGGTCTCCGGAGCTGTAGTCTTGGTGCTTCTAACGGTGAGGTGGTGTCGTAGGCATGGTGGGCGTCGAAACGCAAAGATGTAAAGGACCAGAAGCAGCCGTAGGTCATCGGCAAACCTTTCGACAGTCCCTTGAGCAAAGCTTGTGTGTTTTTTGACACGCAGGAGCGTATATGTCAGGAATACGATCGTTCGCTGCGGGGACAGCGGTTCTTGTCGTAAAGCACCTATAGAGCCTCTGTCACGGTGTGACCGCCATCAATAATGCGCTGGGGAACACACACACGTATGGCTTTGTGGAGGGTTGACAAAACGATCGATCCAAACGATCATGGTGGTGAATTGATTGACTGGTAAGAAAGTGATCTAGGGGAGCGAACATTATCCTATGATATCTCACATTCTCCCTCTCCCACCCCTGGAAGTCTTCTAACAACACTATTGTAATATTATTTTGGCCCTCTCTCTCTCTATGTCTCTCTCTCACATGGATCCCCACAAACAATATCACACACACACACACACACACACACACACACACACACACACACACACACACACACACACACACACACACACACACACACACACACACACACACACACACACACACACACACACACACACACACACACACACACAGAGAGACACACACATACACACAACCACACACACTGAACTTGGCTATCAAACTAAATGGATCTTTTGACTGCATCCTCTCACACTGAAAGACGTTAACGACCCCCCCCCCCCCCCCCCCCCCCCATCATCATCGATCTAAAGGTCTCTGCGTGAAGAGACCCTGACCACCACGACCCCCCCAACCCCTTACTCCCGCTCATTCCTCAGATTCGGGAGACCACCAGCGGTTGCCGTGGTGATACCCAACAGAGCAACAGTGCCCCCTTAAGACCCAGTAACATCACCAATCGCATCTCCCGTCACTTGCAATGCTCACACACACAGTCACACATCCCACCAACCCATACACACACACCAACACACACACCCAAATACACACAGCCTCCCTTTCTCTCTCCCCTTCTCTCTCTCTCTTACATACACACTCTCTCTCTCGCTCCTTGTGTGTTCCATTAGGCGTGTGTTTTGTGAAGTGCTGCTTTATTAGCAGAGAAATTAATAAGCTCTGATGATAAAAAATAAAAGCTGCACGGATTACGTTGAAATTTGAGGCTCATTATTGGCTAATCCTATTTGAATTGGATGTGTATCAGTTTTCAGACAGGCATCCCGTAGTCTGCTAGCGTGCGTTGCGATAGAGGGAAAAGGGGAAGAGAGGGAGATCGAGAGCGAGGGAGTGAGAGCAAGAGAGAGAAGGGGAGAGAGAGAGACACATTTATTTCATTCCTAGTTGTGGCATATCTGCTAGTGAGTCCAAATGAGATGAGTGGCTGCTAATTAAAGAGGAGGAGAACTGCTAGGTCTGCTGGTGCAGAGGAGACAGAGGGACTCATATGGCATCACAACGCACACCAAATTAAAACCATGGAAACACTAAGGACGTTATGAGGGGCAGAGGTGGAAAATCAACTCATTTAGGAGGAGAGAAAAACAATGGTATGACCGCCTAGGAAGTGATAATGTTATATACCATCCAACTTCCCCAACCAATTAAACTGTGTATGGTGCATCTATTTACCAAGAATAAGAGATGGACATCTGAGTAGATAGGCAAGAAAAAAATGTTTCTTTCACAGAAGTGTAAAGGAACAGCGCATCACAAGTAGTAGAAGTAGCATGTGGGTACATTTTCACCTTGTCACCTGACCTCCGAGCTCACAAAAGATGCATGCCACACTCTTGGCTAGGAAATTAAAATAAGAATTCCTCTCCTTGTAAAACATCAGCCAAACATAAGCATGGGATTATTTTTAAGTCCATTAACTACACAAATGATCCACTTTTGGATTGTGTGATTATATTTTTTTTTAAGTTTGAGCTATGGTTGTACAGTATTCTGCGGTGTTCAGGTGCTGGGCAGCAGCCGAGAGAGAAAGTCTCTTATCTATGCTTCAGCACTGAGGAACGGGGCAGTTATAGGCAGAGCTTATGGACCAGTAAAAGTGTTCCTTTACCTGCTGCCTGGTGTGCATGGGGGCCTTGGTCTTGAACGCGCCCTGGGAGCTGCACTCAGACGCGCTGAAGTGGTCTGAGCTGGTGGACGACCTCTTGGAGAGTGTGTCGCAGCCCCCAACAAACGTGTTATCCAACGGGAGCTCCTGAATCACGTGATGCTTCTTCACCGACACCGGCGTGTCCGCCTTCAGGTGGAAGGCCGACTGAGGGGAGGCAGACTTGTAGTGCCGGGCAAGGTCGGGGCTGCTGGGTTTGAAGGTGGTGGTGGGTGGGGCGTTCCAATCGAAGCGACCAATCCCCTGCTCCTCCAGCTCCGTGGGGATGCTGATGGTCCCGTTGATGGGCTCGTGGGCGGGGTCGTCGGGCTTGCTCTCCTCGATGGTGACAAAGTTGAGCAGGGAGCTTTTGGGTGACTTCCTTTTCTTCCTCTTCTTCTTCTTGTTCTGTTTGTTCTCCGTGTTGGGGGACATCCACTCTGCCCCCTGCTTCTTCCTCTGAGCCGCCTTGAAGCGCGAGGCGTGGCGGCAGCGCAGCAGGACCGTCACAAAGATCACGATGACAACCACGAGGGCGCCGGTCACGAAGGCGATCATGATGGTGAGGTAGTCACCACTCTGGTATGTCTCGCTGCTTTCGCCGATGTTGCGGTCAATGGGCGTCTCCATGGTGCGGCGGATGAGCTCGTTGATGAGCGTGGCGTTCCCCGCTGTGTCGTTGACATACAGGAAGACCAGCACCAGCGTGTGGAGGGACTTTGGGTAGCCCAGGTCGCTGATGTTCACCACCAGCCTGTGCAAGCCGATGTCGGTCATGGTGGGCTTCTCCTCAAGCGTGATGTTGCCCGTGACGGGGTCGATCCTGAACAGGCCCCGGTTGTTGCCGCTCACAATGCTGTATTTGAGTTCGGCGTTCATCCCCGTATCTCCGTCCACGGCGAACACCTCCGCCACCACGGAGCCTGGGATGGAGGAGAGCGGCACAAGCCTGAAGGAGGCGTTGGAGGAGGGGGAGATGACGACAGGGGTGTTGTCATTCACGTCGATGACATTGATGGTGACCTTGGCGGCCGATGAACAGGGCGGGCGCCCGCCGTCCACGGCTCTGACATCGAATGTGTACGAGCTCTGCTGCTCGCGGTCGAAAGACACGTTGGACTTGATCACGCCGGAGTACGGGTCAAGGATGAAGTTCTCGTTGTCGTTGAGGATGGAGAGGGAGACGGCGGCGTTCTCCCCGGCATCGGTGTCCGTCACGGTGATAACGCCCACGGTGCTGTACTTGGGGAGGTTCTCAGACACAAAGAACTGAAAGTGGTTGTGGGTGAACTTGGGGTTGTTGTCATTCTCGTCCAGTATGGTCACTATGACAGCAGCCTGCGTCTGCAGCGGTGGCGTGCCGTTGTCTCTGGCGGTCACCGTGAACAAGAAGCGGTCCTGGTCCTCGCGGTCAAACACACGCGATGCCGTCAGCACGCCTGTTTTGCGGTCCAGGTCAAAGAAAGAGGCGTTGGGGCCCAGCTGGTAAACGATCTCGGCGTTCTTGCCGTTGTCCTCGTCCGTGGCAGTCAGCGTGGTGAGAAACAGGTCGCGCTTGTTGTTCTCCATGATGGCCAGCTCGATGACCGGCTGAGTGAACACCGGCGGGTTGTCGTTCTCGTCCTCTAGCCGGACTCTGACCAACGCCGTCTGGTTGAGGCTCGGCTTCCCGGAGTCCGAGGCCACGATTTTAAAGTTGTATTCTTTGGTTCCCTCATAATCCAGCAAAGCAGAAGTCTCCAGTAGATACTGGTTGTCGTACACAGCCTTCAAATGGAACGGAACGTCCTTCTCTATAAAGCAGATGACCTTGCCGTTGATGTCCGTGTCTTTGTCCGAGACGGTGATGAGGGCTATCTTGGTATTGATGGGATCTTTCTCTGACAGGAAAACGGTGCCGTTAATGGGTACGATGATGTAGCGCAGGTCTATGTTTGGCGGGTTGTCGTTGACATCCGTCACGTTGATGTTAATGGTTGCTTTGGCCGGACTGGAGCTGCCGTCGCTGGCTAACACGGAGAGCTTGTGGATGGCCGTCTCCTCTCTGTCCAGGGGACGCTGCACGGTGATCAGACCGGTGGTCGAGTTCAACGCAAACAGTCTTTTAGTGGCGGGTGGAACCTGCGTGCCGAACACGTAACGGATGTCCGCGTTGGACCCGATGTCCGCGTCCGTGGCCAGCAGATGCACGACGGACGTCCCGATTGCCGAGTTCTCCGGGATGTGCACCTCCACCTGGCTGTCCTTAAACACGGGCCGATTGTCGTTGACGTCGGTCACAGTCACCTGCAGGATGGCTGTGCTGGACTTCTGGGGGCTCCCGCCATCCTCCACCTTCACCTTCATCACGTACGTGTCCTTCTGCTCACGGTCCAGGTTCTGCTGCACGATGAGTTGCGGCCACTTTTCCCCCTCCGGCGTCTCCACGATGTCCAGGCCGAAGGCGCTCTGTCCGTTCACCAGCTCGTACTTGTGGACACTGTTGGGACCCGTGTCGGGGTCGGTGGCCGACGGGATGGCGAAGCGGCTGTTGATGAGCGTGTTCTCAGGGATGGAGATGTTGATGACCGGTGAGGGGAACATGGGTGCGTTGTCGTTGGTGTCCTTCACCACCATTTTGATTTTGATGAGTCGGAAGTAGTCATTAGGCAGGATGACCACCTCAATCTCAAAGGAGCACTCGCTGTCCTCGAAGGACGGCCCTGGGCAGAGCCTCTCGCGGTCGATCCGGTTGGAGGTGGTGAAGATGTCCCCCGTGCTGCTCAGCACGCGCACCAGTGGGTTGTCCCCCGCCTTGGACACCAGCCGGTACACCAGGTTAGCGCTGGCGCCCGTGGCGGCGTTTGTGTGTGAGATGTTGAGGTCCTTTGGTATGTTTCCAATGAGAACGTTTTCCTGCAACTCTTCTCTGATGGGATAGATAAGCTCCTGGGCGATAGAAGGGTCCAGCCACAGACACGCCAGCAGAGCGGCCAACAGGTAATAATCTTTAAGATCCATGACTGCGATGATATTCGATTCCTTCCTTCACAACTCAAGCATTTCTCTGTACTGATGAACGTTGTAGCTGTGAGTGATTCGGTGAATATGGAAGGGTTCTTTTCCAAAATGAGACCTATGAATAGAAACAGAATGGGTGTTCAATAGCATATTCAATATCGACATTCACTATTGAAAACGCTTTTCTCACGTGTGCATTAATCATACATCCATACAGAAGCAAATACCAAACACTGCAGCAAACGTTTAGGTGGCCTTTAAAAAAAAAAGAATCCAAGTCTTTGGATTTGTATGAGGGCTTAAAAACAACTAAGAAATCATATCTATCAAAAAGAACAACTTCCTTGTGTATTTTATCCATATTCCATTTATTAAATTGTAGAAAACATTAGACGTGACACCGGCTATGCGTCATCGATGTTTGAAGTCGTATCGAATAAATCCGCAGGCATAAATACAGCCTCGAATGACCATAAAGTCAGTATTTAAATTAAATCCTTATTGGGTATCAGCTGAAATAAAACGCTTACCGCGCGATGTTGTCAGCTCATCGTCCTCTTGTCTGTGGATTTCCAACGGCAGCGAAATAAAAAGCGGAGTCCCAGTAAAGATATTCCTCTTGATCGATGCCGTTCCTCCGAGCTCCCGAACCCAGAGGAAACCCAACAGTCCGCTGGGTTAATTTTTATATCTTCAACAGTTCAATGGATCAGCATGTGAGGAAAGTCCGCTCTCCCCGCGTCACGGACGGACGTGCTGCGCGGTGCTTTCTAGTAACCGTCCAAGGTGAAGAGATGAGGATAGCTCCAGAATATTCCTCCTCTCTTCCGCGTCTCAGGATACCTGTTCAGGTGCTCGATTGTCCCGTCATTGTACGTCTTTAACTTTAAGGGCTTCCATGAATAATTACTCCGACAGACGATGGGGACACTCAAAAAAGCTTCAGAGAATAAATATTTGGGGACGATGACGGCACGAAGAGGCGATGCGCCGCGCGGTCGTTCGGAGACGGGTGCGTGTGTCAGCGGTGCGCGCGGAGCGGTTATCCTCTCTCCTCACTCCATCGCAGAGCATCTTGCACTAACTCTGCCGAAACCCACAGGGGCTGAAGTCCGGCACACAGACGCCCCCCCGAGCCTCCTCATTGGACGGCTCTCCGTCTGCAGCAACTTGATTGGTCGGCGCTCACGTCACTCAGAACGGAGACGCGCTGACCGCCGCGGCTGCAGGAGTTTCATCTGCTGCTCCACCGTGTTGGTATGAAAGCCGGGAAAAACTGTCTCACTCTTTTTACTGTTGAGTTGGCACCGCCTGAAGCCCCTCATGCTCTACGGTCGAGCACGGGGTGGCGAGAGATGTGAAGGCGCCTTGTGTGTCAATGTGTTTATATATAGACCCAACTGGCAGGACAACATGAACCCGTTTGGAAGCAGCGGGAACGAGAGAGTTCGGATCAGACAGAGACGCCGTTGTCTCGTTGTATTCTCACCACTTCCCAGGCCACTTGGACATCACAATCAAACCCAATTAAAACATGGACCCGAGCCGCACCGAGAGACATCCAGCACGGCAGACGTGCGCTCGTGGTCCGGTCCGGACGCCCCAAAGAAGGTGGCGGAGCCTATATCATGCCGTTTGTTTGGCTGTGGACTTGTGTAACACTTATCCTCGGAACATAAAACTGTAACAGCGTTGAGTAGGCCTATAACAAAATAACAATCTCACACGAGAGCCTCGGTAAAGCGGCCCACTGGATCTGATGAGTCACATTTTACACCATATGTGAATCAGACACCAATCTGTATCAATGTGCAAAACACTTGCTTCCAAATCTAGGAGATCTCCATTGAGCTGTTTGAAGGTCCCGATATTTGACCTCTAGCAACCAGATCTCCTGCCGAGAGGAGAGTGGAGCCACTGGTGGTGACTAGCTGTTGAGCAGCGTGCAACTGCCGTGGGCAACACTGTCATCTAGCGGTCCTGTAAAGAAACACCGCCAACGCCGCGCCGCGTTTGGCTTGGACACCCAGGTAAACCCGAAAAGAGGGAGATATAAGTCCAAACATCACCACTTGAATATGTCTGTCTCGGTCTCTAGGACATGGTTTCTCAACGGCGTTCGCACAACCTAGGGGGGCGCTGGGAACGCGATTCCAGTTTTGTGGGGGGATTTTAAACTTTCATTGTTTTTATTTTTTTGGGGTGAAAAAATAGGCTACCTGAAATAAATAGCCTATTTTCATTTATTGGTTTGTAACCCTTGTACCGTCTCAGCTACTTTTTACTGTCTTGCGCAGTGGAACAGTAATAATACAGCGCGGTTCGGTCCTGCACACGCCCGGACTCCCGTTACATCAGCTATCGTCATGATCTCTATAGTAACGCTGATAAACATAACCCCAGTTGGCGGGTTAACAGTTCAATAACCAACACAACACAATCAAACATGGCCGATAGCAAGAAAAAAATATATCCAATTTTGTTTCATAGCCCGTTTTCCTCCTTCCTCTTGCTGTAGTTCAGTTCCAGCTGCTCTGAGCGTAGTCTCCACGAAAAGACCGTTGCATTTCAAATACAAAATATATAGGACTAATTAGGCCTCTGCGCGCGATCTGTTTTCACGGTGTCCGCTGCCCGGGCCGCGGTGCCCGGGCCATTCATTCATTCGTTCACGGGGCACGGCGGGAGTCGCGGCAGTGGTCGCGGTGCCCAAGGTCACGGACGGTGCCCGGGCCGCGGGGTGCCGCGGCCGGGGCACGACGGGAGACGTGGCGGTCAATCCAACCATTTATTCCTCAACTCTTCAATCCAACCATTTCTTCCTCAATTCTTTGGGGGCAGAGGATCAGGGTAAGGTCAGGGGGGCGTTTTCTCAAGAAAGGTTGAGAACCACTGGTCTAGGAGCACCTCCCCATTAACAGCACTATTGTATTGCGTTAAGACGCCTACACGGTAGACTGAGGCATCAAACCCAGTATGCCTGTCTATCGCTGAGAGTCAAACACCAAAGTCACCTAAACACTAGGCCACTGAGCGCACTTTAAAGCAGAGAGAGAAATTAACTCGCCAGTAGCCTACCACATTTTACTGTCTTTCCTTTTTTCTTCGTTTCTTTCTTCTTCGTTTAATTAACGAATTGGCAATGTCAATGTCAATTTTCCATTCCAATAATTTTTTACTTAATTGAAAAAGAGAGAGGGAGGGACAGAGAGAGAGAGAGAGAGAGAGAGAGAGAGAGAGAGAGAGAGAGAGAGAGAGAGAGAGAGAGAGAGAGAGAGAGAGAGAGAGAGAGAGAGAGAGAGAGAGAGAGAAACAGAAACACAGAAATAGAGACGACAGAGGAGAGATGGGAGATGGGAGATAAAGACAGACAGAGAGAGATGGGAGATAAAGACAGACAGAGAGAGATGGGAGATAAAGACAGACAGAGAGAGACGGGAGAGACAGACTGACAGAATAGAAGTGAATGGGTTGGTGGGGCTAGAGTGAGAGCAGCTGATTGGCCGATCAGCACTCCATTAACACCCTCAACCTGACCTCCAACCGAGTCTAGGGTAGGGGTGAAAGACAGAGAGAGAGAGAGAGACAGAGAGAGGGGGCAGAAGCCGAGAGACAGCGATAGAGACACACACACACACACACACACACACACACACACACACACACACACACACACACACACACACACACACACACACACACACACACACACACACACACACACACACACACACACACAGGCGATCGGTCTCTTGACTTGGCACATGGAACAGGTGTCGCCTAAAGACCCCGACTGTGTGTGAGTAAGTACGTGTGTGTGTGTGTATGTGTGTGTGTTTGTTTGTGACACAATCGTCTCTAGATGCGTTGTTGCCCTGGATAAATTAATTAGTTGCATTTCCATATGTGTAAATTGCTTCGTTAGGGAATAATGAGACATTGAGGGGCAGCGTTCTCTCTCACTAAATGAAAGGGATTCAATGAGTTTAGTTAAGATTGGTACCATGGTAGCAACAGGTTGGATGGAGAAACTGAGGAACTCTGCCTGCGTTAACATAATCGTCGCCTCTGCACAAGAAAACCTCTAATTAACAGCTGCTACTGACACCACAAGGTCAAAGTTATCCACCCTGACGCACAAGACTTGGTTTTTCATATACGATCAGACGCAACATCCTCACAGCAGAATGCCCTCGGAGGAAATACCAGGCAGTTTGTACTGAATGAAGCGTATATTTTCTTTAACTTTAGTTGTCTAGCAGACACTTTTATACAAAGCGACTTACAAGTAGGCTGAGAAGAATCAGAGCATAATATGATGGCATTTGGAATGCGAGGCTAACTAGTGTGTTCGTTTTGAAGCACGCATCATTTGATCATATCTTCTATTCAGTGTTAAACATCCACAGATAGCTCACTCATGTTCTCTATTCACTTCCCAAGGTCCAAGCAACTATCCATTTGCACAATACGTCCCTGCTGGGCGCTTCTACCCAGAATGCAATTGTACTTTGCATAGAACCATCCGAAGGGGCTGCTCGCACTTGATACCTGCAGCTCTTAGTTTATTATCTCTCATGAGTAAATTACAGTCAAGTTAATTGCTATTTACCATGCGGTTTATAACCCTACATAAACTGATCTGGGTTGTTTATCAATCTTTATCAACCCCCAAATTTCCCGTCTGGGGTTGATAAAGTACCATCTATGTTGTCTATGTATGTCTATCAGTAATAAACTGAGTGTAGTGTTTGCTTGCTCTGTACGGAAGGTGACTTCTCTGCTTTCTGTTAATGTTTGCTTGATAAAAAAAAAAAATTCATGTTATTGTGCCATTTAGAGGTCTCAGCACAACGATTGATATCTGCTGCAATCAACAAACATTTCTGCCACTGATTGGCATTTGTATGAATTATTATCTGTCATTTCTATTTACCTTGGTAAAGCCAGACAGCGTTACCTCTCTTTGTGGTTTCACATTAACTTCCAATTCCCTTACTCTCTCCCTTCTTCTCCTCCATCCCTTTCCCCTCCTCTCCATTGCCCCTCTCATCCTTCCCTCCTTTCATCTCATCCCCTCACCCTCTCCTCTCCCTTCATCCCTCTCCTCTCTGACATCTTAATCTCATTCTGGGTGGGTCATGTCGTGGGAGAAGGTCAAAACCTTCCTCTTGTTCTGTCAACAACGGGACCGGCGCTATGTGGTGATGGGTTCCCGTCAAGGCGCTGATAGTTCACCGGGAGAGGAGCTTGTTTGGCGAGCGAAATGGGAGCTGTGTTGCTGGACGACCGAAGGGACGGGAGTGTATGGGATCCGACACGCGGCGATTGAATGGCGTGTGTTGCGATGGGATGGTGTGATGAGGCCGGGAGCTCCTCGTCCTGGCTCCCAGTTCCTCGTCAGGCGGCCAGAGATCCAACGCTTCTCTAATGACCTCTAACAAGCTCTTATGGTCCTCTGCACCCCTTTTCACACAAGTAACACACACGCACACACACACACACAGAAACACATACACACACACACACACACACACACACAGAAACACATACACACACACACACACACACACACAGGGACATGCATGGACACACACACACACACACACACGCACACACGCACGCACGCACGCACGCACGCACGCACGCACGCACGCACGCACGCACGCACGCACGCACACACACACACGCACACACACACACACACACACACTTATTTTATGAGAGAGAGGAACAGAGTGAATGACAGATACAGACAAAGGAGGGGGAGATAGAGAGTAAGAGAGTAAGAGAGAGAGAGAGAGAGAGAGAGAGAGAGAGAGAGAGAGAGAGAGAGAGAGAGAGAGAGAGAGAGAGAGAGAGAGAGAGATACAGAGATACAGAGAGAGATACAGAGGGAGAGGAGAAAGAGAGAGAATGTGTGTTTAATTGAACCAGCGTTTCTTTATCTCTGTTCCGCATTACTGATGCCATCATGTTTTACCTGCCATGGTTGGAGGGAGCAGCCGGCATGCCTGGCTGACAGATTTGTGGTACAACTTGTGTCTACAAAAATTATATTAATGAATAAATATAATGAATGTGATTTTTTGAAAGACAATGAGAGAATATGTGATGTCTGAAGATATAAAATATGACATATGACTAGTAGCCTAGGCAATATATGTCTTACTATGTTCTCATGGGTAAAAATAATATACATAAATATATATATATACATTAATAAATAAATATATATATATAATTATATATGTGTCATTTCAAGTGTTAACAAGTAACACAGCAGATTTCCTCTAGATTTGGAATTTGCCATCACTGGAGTCATTATTAAGAGATCAGTACACCAGAGTGTATTAGGTGTCATTCCTATATTAATAACTAGTGTTCAGACGTCTTCATCACCAGCCTACTGTACTCTGAACCCCCCCAGCCCCCCGTCCCAGTGAGAGATATGCTAATTACTTCTCTAACAAACACATCAAGACCCTCGCCTGTCACCCTCATCTGTCTCCCTCTCCCAGGAAGACCAAGGTTTAAAATATAACAAAATACCACAGACAAATATCAAGAGGATGAAACACATCTACACACACAAACACACACACATAAAGTGTTGTTTGGAAAGATGAAGACGAGGACGAGGAAGAGAGTACACATGCATCTGAGCAGTTGAGAGCATGCCCACGCCAGCTGGCTCCCAACACACTTCCCAAACAGCCTCTGTTGCTTCTTGCGTTCAGTTTCTTCCCTCTACTAGCGTGTAGCTCTCCGGTCCGATGGGAACCTGATCATTCAGTTTCCTAGATCTAGACTGCAGTGTACAGTAACACATGCATTCTTGGTGTTAAGAAATAGAACACAATAAATAGATCTCTATTTCTTGTGTTCTATTTGTTATCACCAAGAATGCATGATTATGTTATGTTTGCTTTTATATGTTGCGATAGGTACAATTGAGTTGTAATACGCATCACAATACACAAAATAATAATAAAAAAGGGCACAACATATGATGGTTTGGATTCACTGCCTTCAGCAACTACTTCCTATATCTGTTGCTGAAAAATTCTAACCACACTCTATCATCAGATGAGAGATCAAAACAGAAAAATAGGGTAGAATGACTAAGGTCAAGAACTGGGGCGTTGGTTACTGTCCCAGGAGCAAAGTCATACTGCATCCACTTGTAGTTCATCTTTTTCAATAGAAGCCTTATTTTCAATACTTGCGTTATATGTTCCATGTTTGCATTTTATAGTTGTGAGTCCAAAATGTTGCATCTTTTATTGTTGATCAGTTTTTACTCATGACGTAGAAAATTCAGTATTCATCACACATTATGCAAAACAATGAAATACACTTTTTAATTACAAAGCGCTGATGTAGGACTTAGGACTTATTACTAATTTAAAAGGTTGCCTTGGTCTTGGCAGGATCATCAGATGATAACAACCTTAACTACACTGTAAACGAGCCACACACCAGGACCTCTCTCTGTCTGCCTGTCTGTCTCTCCCATTTCTCTGTCTGTCTGTCTTTCTATCACATCTCTCTGTGTGTCTTTATCTCCCTTCTCTCTATGTCTGTCTGTCTTATCACATCTCTCTGTCTGTCTGTCTGTCTGTCTGTCTGTCTGTCTGTCTGTATCTCCCTTCTTGCTCTGTCTGTATCTCCCTTCTTGCTTTGTCTGTATCTCCCTTCTCGCTCTGTCTGTCTGTCTTATCACATCTCTCTGTCTGTCTGTATCTCCCTTCTTGCTCTGTCTGTATCTCCCTTCTCGCTCTGTCTGTATCTCCCTTCTCGCTCTGTTCGTCCGTCCCTCCGTCTCTCTCTCTCTCTCTCTCTCTCTCTCTCTCTCTCTCTCTCTCTCTCTCTCTCTCTCTCTCTCTCTCTCTCTCTCTCTCTCTCTCTCTCTCTCTCTCTCTCTCTCTCTCTCTCTCTCTCTCTGGTCGGCCAGTTATAGCGCTCCTTCCTCTGACAGAAGGGTCTGCTTGACTAGATGTTCATCCCGTCTACAGTGTGAAGACACGCCCTAAGAGGGCTGCCAATACCCCTAAACAGGGACCCAACGATCCCTAGCGATCCCCAGCGATCCACAGCGATCCCCAGCGATCCCTAGCGATCCCCAGCGATCCACAGCGATCCCCAGCCACCAACACTTCATCCACCCTCCTCTTACTTGTTGCTGCCTTTTATTTCCTTTTCTTTCCCTTGGCATGAGCATCGTCTGGCAGCCAGATTAGAACGGATTGCACGCTTGTTTTATGTACGTGGGTTTATACCGTATACCAACATCAGAGATGTCTAGGTCTGACTAATGCTGCTATAGAGTGCAGCCAACACACAAGGCTAATCCCTCTTTCCTATCGCCAGCACTGCCAGCTCCCCCGCCTCAACATGTCACTGCTCAGGAGGCTTTGCAGCGTGGCGTCTCCAAAGCTAGACCCGTTAAGACCAACGGTTGGAAGGATGTTTCTTCTACAAACTGCTCTCCACGGGAAGCCGCTAGGGGGTGCAATGAGGAACTGCCGTGTTCTCCCATTCATGCCTGTAGCTATGAGGTCACAAGGTCCGCACCACGGTCATTAAGTCAGCTAAAAATAATTCAGTTTTACAAAACTCAACCCCCCCCAGACATCACTATTTTCAAACCGTGGCGACGCAGGTCCCACTATCCCCCATGATATCAGTAGCATTTAGCAATTTCTGTTGTTTTCTAGTACTCCTTTTTGCTATATTGTTTATTTGTTTACTTTTACTTTAGTCTCCTGGAACATTTTGTTCTTTGAATCAAGTCTGCTTGATATTGAGAAGTTCGGCAGTATGCTGAAGAAAGTCAGTTGTGGACACACCTCAGTGAACACCAGTGCCGTGTAAAGACAACACCTGCAAACAGAATTGAGCTTGAATATCTCTACTTAAAAAAGCGGAACTTTATTTAAAAAAGTAAATGAGAATAAAAAGAATGTCGAAAGCTACAAAACTTATCTAACTCATGCTAAAACTTTGGACATGCAAACTTCCAAGAAGAGATATACAAGAGGTGAAAGCCAGTAAGTCAAAATTCGGGACCTGGAGGTTGCCGCCAATGCCGACTCAGTTTCTACTGGGAAAAGAAGTGAAAAGCCTGTCTCAACTGGTGGAGGTGAAGCAGAAATGCGCTGATCTGGAGGGACGTTCTCTCTACGTGTTGCTGTGTATCTGCTAGTTGGCTGTACTGAGAAGACAGCTGATGAATTGAGATGGGAGGGTCGACCGTGAGCAGAATGTTAAGATGATGTTACAGCATCACCTCCTCTGCGAAGCCCTCCTCTCTTTGATTGGTCAAAGTGAATGTTGAAAGTGGAGGCTTTTGTAATTAATGTAAACCAAACCTGAGCAGGGGAGATCTTCAGTGGTTAAGACTATCCCTACTGAGGTTTAATTCCCTCTCGCTGGTCTGCTCTGTGCAGGTCTCTCTCTCTCTCTCTCTCTCTCTCTCTCTCTCTCTCTCTCTCTCTCTCTCTCTCTCTCTCTCTCTCTCTCTCTCTCTCTCTCTCTCTCTCTCTCTCTCTCTCTCTCTCTCTCTCTCCCTCCCAACAAGCATGATTGGTTAATGACTTGAGTGAATAATGTAGTGTGACATCTGTAATCCTACGGTTAACCTTGGTTCCCCTACATGAATACGAAAACATATTTATTTACCATATTTTCGAAAATAAAGCTGCATTAGTATGTGTGCTAAATTCAGCAGCAAACCATGTATGCTAACTGAAGAGGCTAACAGTGTCTGTGCTTACTAAAGAAACCATCAGTATGTGTGCTAATTAAATAAGCAGAAAGCATGTGTGCTAACTACAATAGCCAAAAGTCTTTGTGCAAACTTAAGAAGCTTATAATATGTATGCTAATTAAAGAAGCTAACAGCATGTGTGTGCTAACTGAGGAAGCTAAGAGTGGGACCTCATGAGGAAGCTAACTGAAGAAGCTAACCATGAGTTTTTAAACTGAGGAGGATAATAGTGTGTGTGTGTGTGTGTGTGTGTGTGTGTGTGTGTGTGTGTGTGTGTGTGTGTGTGTGTGCTAATGGAAGAAGCTACCTGTGGAAACTAATTAAAGAAGCTATCAGTCAGTAAGGGTTTAGGGGGCTTACCGACAAAGTTAACAGTGTGCTTATAGAGCGCAACATTGTGGTTCCGAAAGCAAAAACCCCATACATTTTCTCCATAGAAGTCTTGATTAGAAGCCATAATGTCGTAACCATCCAAATACGTACCATGCACCGTTATGTTGTTAAACAATGGTATATGCTCCTTCAGAAGACAAAAGTTAAACGGGCAACATCATTCATATTAAATTTTGAGTAATATAGAAAAAAATTATCGACAGAGAAAATGAATGGGAAATTTACTTCCGGAACCAGAGCTCTTAAAAGGGGGCCAGTCACTGTTGCTCTCTATCAAAGAAGATAACAATGTGTACTAACTGAAGCGGCTAACTGTTGTCTCTTCAGTTCGGCCATTTCCAGTATCACAGGGGAGCAGAAAGCACAGGTCTCTGGTATTGTACACCACAGCTAAATATAACACTGCTCCTGCAAACTTATTTATAGAACGCTTGTATTGAAACCTTTGGCTGCACAGAATAGCAGTTTTTATTTCCCTTTGTCTGACAGACAACTGAGGATCAGTAGTAGAGAGAAAACAAATTCAAAATGTATAGATTACCGAGTTTATCAGTTGTTTGTT
>NC_079425.1:12587473-12634973 GCF_026213295.1 Gadus chalcogrammus | reverse complement strand
AATCTGAATTCAATGTGTGTTATTGTGGGCACATCTACTCTTCTTGATGTTTGGTGCGGCTGCTTTACCAATAAACAAAAGGAGTGGACTGCGATCTGACTTTGTTTATTGTTAAAGGGTGAAGAAGGTTATTTTAATGGCTGTGAAAATCATGAGGAGCAGCTCATCTGACTGTTAACAAACTCTGTATTTAACTCTCTTTTTAACCAGTTTAATAGGTCGTTAAATAGCCATGAAAGAATCGAGGAAACCAACGTTAAATCCTGCATTTTTAACAGCTACAACAGCATATTATACGGCATGATGAAATAGAACGGTGTAAAATGCGGCTCTAAGGAAGCTCAAATGGCAAATTTAAAATTGATTTAAATCAATGCACAGCTGCAAACATACACATGTGTGACTGTATGTTTGTGTTTTGCATACATGCTTGTCTGTATGTGTGTGGGTGTGCATGTGCTTGTGTGTGTGTTAATGCGTGCAGCGTGCATTTGTGTGCATGTGTTTGTGTATGTGTGTGTGTCTGTGTCTGTTACTGTGTTTGTGTGTCTGTGTATTTGAGTGTGGCGTGTGTGTGTGTGTGTGTGTGTGTGTGTGTGTGTGTGTGTGTGTGTGTGTGTGTGTGTGTGTGTGTGTGTGTCTGTGTGTGTGCGCGCGCGCGTGTGTGTGTGTGTGTGTGTGTGTGTGTGTGTGTGTGTGTGTGTGTGTGTGTGTGTGTGTGTGTGTGTGTGTGTGTGTGTGTGTGTCCATATCTCCTGGCTCTCTGGCATGCTGTGACACCCTCTCCCTTTCTTTCCTTTGTTGCCTCTCTTATCTCCTCCAAATTTAAATGCAGCCCTCTATACTTCTCTCTCACCCTTCTTCCCTCTCTACTCTCATACCCTCCCTCCCCCTCTCACTTTCCATCCCTCTCCCCCTCTATCCCCCCCTCCCTCCTTCCCTCTTACCCTCTCACCATCCCTCCCTATCTACCCTCTCAATCTCTCCCAACTCTCCCCCCTCCATTCCTCCATCCCACTCTACCCTTGCTAACTCTCTTTCTCCCTCTCTACACTATCACCCACTCTCTCCCCCCCCCCCACTCCTACCTCCCTGTCCTCCTCCCTCTTCCTACCCTCCAACTCTACCACTCTGTCCTCCTCTCTCTTCCCTCCCTCTCCCTCCTCTCTTCACCTCCCCCCTTTATCCCCCTCTCCCCTGTATCTCCGCCTCCCTCTCTCCTCCCAAAGCTGTGTCTCTGCAGAGGGCACAATGCCATCGATCTTCATGAGCTGTGATACACATGGTTTCCCCTGCTGTGGAATCGGCCTTATCTGGAGATTGGGGAGGGACACCTGACTGATCAGACTGATAGGGCTCCCTCGTTTTCTCCTTCCTCTCCCCCCTCCCAGCAACTCCACCACCTCTCTCTCCCCCGCCGCCGTCGAGGTAATTGAAACGGGTGCAGCATCGTCGCTACGCTCCAAGTCTGATTGTGACACAGTGGCACAAGACTACACATTGAAGCGTTGTATAATACAGTGGGTCCCCCCCCCCCCCCCCCTATCCTAACCCACGTTGTGGCGGCTGTGTAATCCCTAATGTGTTTTCCCTTTGGGGTGGAGGGGGGATATTGTTTCCCACATAGCCGTGTGTTTTTCATCCTCCTACTTTTTCCTCTGGGCTAAAGTGTTTAGCCGGTGTTTAAAACGACTCTGCGTCTCCGCGGTGGGAGATATGAAAAACCTCCCAGTGCGTCGCGCATCGCAAACCCCTCATCACGGCAACTTGCTGCATATACACCAACGTGTTTATATATGAGGACGGAGACCGGAGGAAATGGTGTTCTCGCCACGTAGTGAAACCCATCAGGGATCGTTGGAGAAACCCACGCATTGATTGATTTCCTGTAATGACTAATTTCCTGCCGTCCCGACGCTATCGGGGAGCTGATTGGACACTTGAGAAGAATAAAAAGGCAGCGGAAGGTCACTTTGGTTCGTCCTCCTGGGTAAACAGACTGGGTGGGGGGAGAGGGGGGAAACAATAAGCTCCCAGCTGCGATCAGAAAATGATAATGAGTGTTTTCGGCTCCATTGTGAATTTGATTACAATTAAAATGGTATTAAAAGCATTAGCATATCTGAATCACCTCTAATCTTGGAGATAAGATAATTGATTCTTAAAACACAGAGGGATCAAGGTCTGGAGTCAAAAGATTATTATTATTATTAGCATTGTCAGCTGTTTCTCTGTGTCTGTTTCTTTCTCTCATCCCCTATATCTGCTGCACTGTAGAGGGCCCTAGCCAGGAGTCTCTGAAGCCAAGCCAGAACCCTCAGAATGGGCTGCAGAAGTCACCATGTGAAGACCTTTCTCCAGAATGTCATGTAGTCAAACTAGAAGTCTGAAATTTTTCATCCATCCCCTAACCTACACCAACGCCATGTTTAAATGATGAAACGTGTTCAATGCATATTCATGAGTTAAGCTGAACAAACAGGATGGACGGTTGGCCGCACATTTCCTTAACATGTGTTTGTTTGACAAAATACAAAAAGTGGCACAAATAAGAAATTGCTTTTTATGTTCTAATTAAAATGTCAATAAAACGCCCCTGTACCTTGACTAATTATAATAAGCATATACTTTTTTTCTTGACCTCGCCAAGATTCAATTTTGGAGGGGGGGGTGGGGGGGGGGCTAAGTTATTCAGCATTTTTTTACTTGATAATAAAATGATAGGCATCACTTAATTACCCTTCAACTTGAAAAATGCTACAAATTGTTTACAGCCGGACAGTCGGACGGCTCCCGTGTGAGTAAGAGTACGTCACTGTGGGTGTGTGCTTGGATGACGGCTGATTTAAAGGCCTGATATCATGTTGTTTTTTACTTTTTCCTTTTCTTTAGAAGTCTGAGACAGGAGGAGTATTCATGCCCACCAAGAACGCCCCTCAATAAGTGTGTGAAACAGCTCGTTTGCCTCAAACTTTAGTTAGTGTGACGTCAGACTGTGCAGTGCGCAGTGCTGCAGTGCAGAAATCGCGCCACCTGGCTACCAGCAATGTTTAAGGGTGCACTCACACTAGGCCATCTGGCTGTGGCCGTTGGCCGTTTTCATACCTAACCGTGCTCAACTGGCCCCATTGTTCTCTGGCCTGCACTCACACTAGGCCATCTGGCCGTGGCCGTTGGCCGTCGCAACTGTGGCCTGGCCACGGTAGGCTCTTGTACATACGTCATCACGTCGTAACACGTCATCACCAAGCGTCCGCTGCATGGACCATAATAAAGTCTGCCGCCAGTCAGAGTTTTAATAACAATGGACGGTGACGATGAATCTAGCAATGAATTTGTCAGCTTGAGCAAGTGCCATGTTTTACAGTGTATTCATGTACGAATGCATTCACATTTTTCCTTATATGTGTGGGAATCCAAGATTAGTAACAACATTGAAACAGCCTTTTAGAAAGTTAAAGATTCCAGATTCAAAGGATTTATTCATCAACTGCACAATAAAATACAGGTTTCTGAACAATGAAATTATTGAGTCAAGCCACGCAACAATTATTAAGAATGTATCAAAACGTAAAGAGAAAAAGTACACAATGAGATAGGGATAACAAGAGTAAGAAATATAATTAATATAATAGCAATTCCAACTATACCTCTGTTCTGTGTAGATAAACTATTGACTTTTAAAATCGGCGATCACTCTGGGCATTGTGTGGTTTAAGCTTATCTGAATCAAAGTAAGAAACATGAATTCTTAAATACACTGGAGCTTGAGTGTGCCTGCCAACACCTCTTATTATTAACATTAAATCCTTGCCTTCAGATTTTGATTATTAAAACCTGGAGCTCTGGGTTTGGACCAGAAATTTTCAGCTTGGCTGTAACATCGGACAGCTTTCATTATTCCCGTTATTCCTGGACATGGTGTTCGTATATGGCTTGTCTCAGATTTTCAACAGGGAGTTCATATACCCTGGAGGGGTACGTGAGCAGATTACAAGTTACTTGTAAGGATTTAGATGAGGTTAAGGCATGAATACAATTACGACTCTGTTTCTTTCATTTATTAAAATGCTGCAAAATATTGATGTTAATTCTGAAAGATAATTTTCCAATATAAGTTAATTGAAAAACATGAGTGGTTCGACATAAAGTGGTACAGATGGAGCTGTTGGGTACCGGAGAGTAGGCTAAAGAAACGCTGCTCTAGAGTTTCAACACTGCTTTATATACTGCACTAGTTTCAGCACTGCTCTAGTGTTTCAGCACTGCTCTAGAGTTTCAGCACTGCTCTAGAGTTTCAACACTGCTTTATATATGGCAATATAGTTTCAGCCATCCCTCGAGTTTCACATTGCTCTAGAGTTTCAACACTGCTCTAGAGCATCAGCACTGCTCAAGAGTTTCAACACCGCTCTAGAGTTCAATACTGCTCTCAAGACTGCTCTGGAGTCTAGATTCGAAGCCCACTCACAGAGTTCACTGCAGCAGGAAGTAGCGCTCCTGACGTTACAGCGCTCCCCTTGAAATAGACAGAGAAACCCACCTGAAACCCGGCTCTAATACTTCCCAACCTACACGGTGAGCCAACCTCCATCAGCCTCTCTAACCTCTAACCTCTAACCTCAATCCCTCCGTCCGTCGACGGATCCACACCATTGCACGGGCTGGTGAGACGGGTGTGCTTGCTGCTCTCCTAGGATATGCTTTACTATCAAGCCTTTGTGGAAATCCAACGGAGAGCCTTGTAGTTTATCTTAACAGGATAAATATTTCCTCCCAATGCCAAGGAGTCGAATTCCAGACCGGTATAACAACGGGCATCGGATATAAACATCTCGGCTTTGGCAGAGATGTAATTCATACTTGGGTTTGGACAAAGTCTCCACACATTGGACCAAAGTGTAAAACATGGGCCGTGAGAAAACGCCAATACAACAACAGTTTGATAATCTCACTATGTTTACTGTTATCCGGCAATTTACACCAATGCCCTGGTCCTGAGACTGGACTCATAGGAAACGCGTAGCTAGCCGGCTTTCCACAAAGTCAACCAACGAGGAAGCGATCAGCCACCTGCAACTTGCTGCGGTCGCGAACGTGGGGGTTCGCGAAGCGGCTATAGGGCATCTGCGGCAGTCGCAGCAGGGGCTGCTTGATGTGAACGCGGCTGTACGCGCGGCTGTTGACGCGGGAGCCGGCGGATCCCGGGTGCCGGGGCGGACACGGGGGAGGCTGCGGTGTGCTGCTGCCACTGATGCTGGAGTCATGCCCGGCGCCGGCGGACACCAGGCGCTGGAGGGTACGAGCAGGGCCGACGGACTGCGGAGGCAGAGGGGGCCCATGGCAAAAAAAATAAAATAAATAAATTCGAATTATCCACCAGCCCATAGTGTTAGGAGTCGCACACGGCCTCGTCTCCCCCCCACCCCCCCCGTCAACAATTGTTGTCTACCCCCCCCCCCCCCCCCGTCAACAATTGCTCTCTACCCCCCCCCCGTCCCGTCCCGTCAACAATTCATCAGCCCATCAGTACCTCTTGTATAGGGGCCCAAGATTTGGTGCAACGGCCCTGGGTACGAGGATGTGGCTGCTGCGGTCAGCCAGGGCTTTGGCGCATGGGGGTCGTGAAGCACGTGAAGCTGACGGGGCTGCTACCTGGGCGAGGTGAGGAGGCTGACAGCACTGAAAAATGGTCACTAATTCCATACACAATGACACCACTTTGTAGGATTTTACATGTGTTAGATACCATCATATGATCAATAGCAGTTTGGCTATGTTCAGTTATTCTGGTTGGAACATTAATTAATTGGGTTAGACCATGTGTTAAGAAATCTAAAAAAAACATTGTACAGTGGACCTTCAGTATTTAAAACATCAATTTTATTATCTACTATGAAGACGACTTCCTTGTTTAAAAAGTCATGACAACCTGCACATACGCATTCCAAGGTTTAGATAAAAGTGCTGCTGGGGATACCAGTGGTGTCGGCTACCAAATCGTTGCGAAACGCCACTACGGTAAAGAGTGGCACCTTGGACTTCACTGAAGAGCAGACATCCGTATTTGCTTCGAAGTATTCATTTAAACATTCGCAGTTTACTGCCAAAGACCACGAAGGTGCGTGTGCTTGCCATGAAAATCAAGGCAAGCATTCTACGTTTTTCAGAGACTTGGTTAGATTCTCATATCACTGACTCCGAGGTTGAAATTGAAAACTTTGTTATCGTTCGCAACGACCAGAACAGACAGGGGGGAGGGGTATGCATATTCGTAAGGTCAGACATTGATTTAAATTAAGACAGGACCTGGAAAATGTCAACCTTGAAGCTGTATGGATGGATATTTTACTTCCAAAAAGCAAACCAATATTGTTAGGTGTTGTTTATAGACCTCCTCATAAGAATGATTTTATCTAAATCTTGGAATGCGTATGTGCAGGTTGTCATGACTTTTTAAACAAGGAAGTCATCTTAATAGTAGATAATAAAATTGATGTTTTAAATACTGAAGGTCCACTGTACAATGGCTTTTTTGATTTCTTAACACATGGTCTAACCCAATTAATTAATGTTCCAACCAGAATAACTGAACATAGCCAAACTGCTATTGATCATATGATGGTATCTAACACATGTCAAATCCTACAAAGTGGTGTCATTGTGTATGGAATTAGTGACAATTTTTCACCCTACTGTACCAGGATGATGTGGTCCTCATTGGATCATCGGCCTGTGACCTTCAGCACTCACTGGATCGGCTGGCGGCCGAGTGTGAAGCGGCTGGGATGAGGATCAGCACCGCTAAATCTGAGGCCATGACTCTTAGCAGGAAACCGGTGGATTGCTTACTCCGGGTAGGAAATGAGTCCTTAGCCCAAGTGAAGGAGTTCAAGTACCTCGGGGTCTTGTTCGCGAGTGAGGGTACTATGGTGCGTGAGATTGGCCGGAGAATCGGAGCAGCGGGGGCGGTATTGCGTTCGCTTTACCGCACCATTGTTACGAAAAGAGAGCTGAGCCCTAAGGCAAAGCTCTCGATCTACCGGTCGATCTTCGTTCCTATCCTCACCTATGGCCATGAGGGTTGGGTGATGACCGAAAGGACGAGATCGCGGGTACAAGCGGCCGACATGAGTTTTCTCAGAAGGGTGGTTGGCGTCTCCCTTAGGGATAGGGTGAGAAGCTCAGCCATCCGTGAGGAACTTGGAATAGAGCCACTGCTCCTTTACTTAGAAAGGAGTCAGCTGAGGTGGTTCGGGCATCTGGCAAGGATGCCCACTGGGTGCCTCCCTTGGGAGGTGTTTCAGGCACGTCCAGTGGGGAGGAGACCTCGGGGAAGACCCAGGACTAGGTGGAGAGATTATATCTCAACACTGGCCTGGGAACGCCTCGGGATCCCCCCGTCAGAGCTGGTCAATGTGGCCCGGGAAAGGGAAGTCCGGGGCCCCCTGCTTGAGCTGCTCCCCCCGCGACCCGACCCCGGATAAGCGGATGACGATGGCGATGAGGATGAGGATGTACCAGGAAAGTTAAGAGGGCTCCGATAAAATGTCACAAATCTCTTAAGAGCAGAAGTTTAAAAGTGTATGATTTTAACAAATTTCAGGACATACTTAATAATATTAACTGGATGGAAATTATTACGTGTTAAATTATTACAATTTCAAACTACTTCATTGGAAGTACTAGACAAGCTAGCCCCATTAAAAGAGGCCTGGATTAAACAGAGATCTCAGCCTTGGATAAATAATGATTTCTTGGACACCATTCACATGACAGATAAAACAACCAAACTGCTTGTTCTTTTTAAAGAGTATAAAACACTTAGAAATAAGGTACAGTGAATGGTGGATGAGGCGAAAAAAGATTTTTTTAGGTCTAAAATTGAGTAGCATAAAAAGGATTAGAAATTGTGGGCAACTCTTAGGCCTTTGGGGACGAAAGAGAACCCTAGGCAAAAACAAAGTAAAGTAGGCCTAGATATAAATGGGTCCATATCATATGATAAAAAAATGGTGGCAACAACCTTTAATAGTTTCTTCACAACAATTGCAAGTAACCTGGTGCAGACGCTTCCCTCTACTTCTGGTGACTTTAGTGATCCACAGAAGGTGCACAAGTTTTATGAAGAAAAGGGAGTTCAGCCAAACATCTTTTATTTCAAACAAGTAACAGAGGAGTTGGGGCTAAAAAAAATTAAAGGCCTGAATCCTTCCAAGGCTACCGGTTTTGACAACATTCCTGCCAAATTTCTTAGGGATGCTGCTGAAAAAATCACTCCTGTCATAACTCATCTTATAAATGTATCCATTACAAATAACCATATCCCCAATAAATTAGAGGTGGCAAGAGTGATACCCTTATATAAAAAGGCGCTCAAATCTGATCCTGGACATTTCTGCCCCATATCTATCCTGTGTAGGATCATTTATGAGCAAATAGACGGGTATTTAGCAGAGCAGAACCTCTTATTTGACTTCCAATCAGGCTTTAGAAAAGCCCATTCCACTGATACCTGTCTGCTCTATCTTACAGACTTCATCAGGAAAGAGGTGGATAAGGGGATTTTTTGTGGCATGGTGTTAATAGACCTTCAAAAGGCGTTTGACACAGTCCAGTATGATATCCTCTTGAACAAACTCAAAGCCCTGGGATATTCTAATACATCTCTCCAGTGGGTGAGGTCATACCTGGTTGGCAGAGAACAGGGTGAATGTCGAAGGGACCTTGTCCTCATCACTTTAATTAACATGTGGAGTTCCCCAGGGGAGTATTTTCGATCCTCTCTTCTTATTGATATATGTGAAGGATATGCCGTCAGCCATAGATTGCAATCTGTTTTTATTGACGCCTCTGCTATTCTAGTCTCTCATAAAGAGAAATCAGAGTTGGAAAGGCTTCTTAGCGTAGAACTCCTTAGACAAACTAAGAAAGTCTTCGGGGTTTAGGGTAGTAGTAGGTGATGTTGAAATTACGGCCAAGGAAGTGGTCACTTACTTAGGCTGTATATTAGACAACAAATTATCAGGGGCGTTTATGGCCCAAAGAGTTATCTCAAAGGTGAGCCAAAGGACTAAGTTCCTGGCTAGAATTTCCAGCCTCTTGGATAGTAACACCTTGAAAACCCTAGCCGATGCTCTTGTTCAATGCCATTTTGACTATGCCTGTACATCTTGGTCACTGGCACTACTAAAGGCCTCAAAGACAAGCTACAGATCTGTCCAAATAAACTGATCAGAGTGGTCCTCAAACTCCATCCCAGAACACATCTTCTTCCTGACCACTTCTCCAGTGCATCTGCAAACACCGTACAGAAAACACATATTATCTGGAAACAGACATCGTGTACATGCCCATAACTTTTAGGATTGATGAGTATTTGATCCTGAGAAAACATTGTTTTACCGCGAGTGAGTGTTACAAAAATGAATGAATGAGGGCGCGTGTGTGTGCGTCCATCTGTTTAAACATACGCAAACTAAACACGTAACGCATAATACAGTCCATGGCAATGCATACAACAGGGGGACACATGCGTATTAGGAACACAAGTCGATAACGAAAATGCTTACAATTCTGATAAGAAACAATGTTTATAATGAAATTCATGTGCATCTGTCTCATCGGAGACTGCAGACGCGCTATCAAAATATCAACTAGTCAGATTCAAATGCGCTCATGTCTCTTAAAGGGGATGGGAGCTGGCACTCTCATTGGTTTATTGCACGTTACGCCCAACCACACCTACGGGTAATTAGGCTTCTTCAGACCAACCCTTTTTAGATATGCGCCGGGCGCCTGAGTCATTTTTCACACCGGTAAACTAGCGACAACGCCGTAGAACCGCCCACAAAGCTACTTGCGCTTGGCGCTTCTCACTTGCGTTTCAGATCGTTAAAATAGGGCCCCATGTGTTATTTCTCCCTTCCCATTTTATTTATTTAAATTACCTGAACACTGACACATCAATACTGACCAACCTGAATACTGACACAAACTCCATACGGGCCAACCTGCACACTGACACAACCTGAAAACGGACACAAACTCGATACGGACCAACCTCAATACTGACACACCCTTAATACTGACCAACCCAGGGTAGACTGGAAAATCACAAGGATGGTCCAGCCTGGTTCCCGCATCTCCAGAATGGATCACTATGACTCCAAAGTCAAAACTAGCATATCCACTGTACAATGCAGTGTTACTAACCCAACAGCACACCCAGAGAGAGAGCCAGAGGGGGAAATGTCTTCCAACTGTGCCATAATTCAGCTTCAGAAAGAGAACGTGAACACATAGATTTAAAGTGTGTTGGTGTAGAAAACTGTTTACTGCGTGTGTGTTTGTGTGCGTTCAGTCTGGTGGTAAATGAGGAACAGGTTGTGAAAAAAAAGGGGCAGAGTGTTGGGGAAAGATAAAGGGAGAGGAGGAGGAGGAGGAGGAGGAGGAGGAGGAGGAGGAGGAGGAGGAGGAGGAGGAGGAGGAGGAGGAGGAGATGGGGACCAGAAGAGGCGGATGAGAAGGACGAGTTAGAGGAGAATGAGGACATGGGAAAGGTGGAGAAGCCAAGCCTTTGCAGGTGACCCGATCACCAACCAAACATGCGACTAATAGCTGCCATTCATTACCTGCCGTCTGCCAGGCCGCCCCATCCATCGCTGTCAGCCGCTGGCGCGTCAATGACAAAGCCTTAATTAGGCCATTAATTAATAGAAGGCTTTTCTCCCGCTGCTCCCTGGACCACCACTCATAGAGGAGCCGCCATAGCATTTAGCTGACAAATCAACACAGGAAAAACAGCCAGCGATACAGAAGAAGATGGAAAACTATACAGTTGATTGACGAGAAAAAGGAAAATTACAACAATGAGGGTCGTGTGGTTTGATTTTTACATTAATCATCCATTTGAGTCAGCTTAAATCAGTATGTAGATGCAAGTGATGGTAATGAGTACTAACTGAAGGCATTGTGAACAGGATTCATTTGTGTTTGGGGTTCCAATAGTCAAGCCTGGATGAATTAAAATCATCAGGTATTTTTTTTCTAAACAAAACCGATAAGGGTTTTGCGATTGAATAAAAGCAAAAATGGGATCAATTTGTTAAGCCAAATATGCCCCCAGGATAGCTGGCAGTTGGTTTACTCACCCTAGGATGAATAGCGCAATTGGTTCAAAACATACTCTGAACCAAAATATTTAAACCTCTGTTTTGTCTGTATTTAACCGGCAGGACAAAAAGTCCCGTCTTTGATACCATCTGAAAGGCATACAAGATGATTTATTACTGGGGTCGTTGGGGTACATGGCCATGAACATGACAGGATACACCATAGCTCATTATTGGCCAAGGAGAAGCCTTTTTTGGAGAGAAAGGTATAGTTCTGAGAACATAGCCCTGCAATAAACCCACTCACTCGAGAAGGGGTTTGTCTTGTTTACACACTCAATTCTTCTCATTTACACTACCTACATGTTGTTTTCACATAACTTACATCATATTTAATTTGACATAGTGCAATACATGGTGAAGTGGCAAAGGAAAATCTCTCTCATACGGATCAAGCATCATTGCTATCTGGGCTTTGCCAATGAAAATATAAAGATGAAAGAAATAAGAAAAAAATAAAGAAAAAAGACTGAGGGATGATGGAAAAAGAGATGGAGAGAACGAAAGCCTTTTACAAAAAACTGTTTCAACAAACAACGGTCCAACGTACTTTGTCACAAAAGCTTGCGTGACCTCGTACTGTAAATGGAGTTTCTGTGTTCATGTGGGTCAATCCGGTATGGATCCATTCTGTTTCTCTCCACTATAAACCAGCATCATCTCGTGTTGGACACGGTCTGCTGGGACCCAGAGTTCACCCCAGGGTTGGGTTTTTCTTCCACTGTGAAATGATTCACGCTGCCGGGGAATAATAAGGGATGCTCCCCAGGTACGGAGGTGGATGGTAATGAACAGCTCCATTAGCTCTTCGGCTAGCTCCATTCAGGACCGCCATCATTATGACGATAAGCACACAGCATAATCACACACCATTACTTATGTTTGCTATTAATGGAAACCCGCACAAATAAATTCCCCCACCAGCTTATCGTGGCCCAGAGAGAGTGAGAGAGAGAACACACAGGCTGTAATCTGTGTGGTGGCGCGGTGTGTGTAAAGGATGGGGTCTGTGTATTCAGTGCTCTGAGAGAAGCACAATACACACACACAGTATTGATTCCTGGATTGCCATTTTGAATAGTTTTGCATAGGGTTGGCCAATAATAACTCAACACAATACAAGCGTTTTCTAAAGACCTGACGCTCAAGCTCTGACCAAGGGAGACAGCTCGTCTCAGCAGATAGATTGCAATAAGACTAAAATGCCTGTTTCAGAAGAGCTGAGAGCGAAAACTAAAGTGCTTGGGAGGGTTATGGTTTGCAGGGTACAGGCTTTTTCATATGGGCAAGCTCCTTTGTTTAGAAAATGCTATTAAACAGAAAACAAACTCCAGAAGTTGATTACATTTGGCAATTTGTAACATTGAATTGGCTTTTTTCAACAAAAGAAATAAGGTATAGCCTGTGTTTGTGTGTGTGTGTGTGTGTGTGTGTGTGTGTGTGTGTGTGTGTGTGTGTGTGTGTGTGTGTGTGTGTGTGTGTGTGTGTGTGTGTGTGTGTGTGTGTGTGTGTGTGTGTGTGTGTGTGTGTGCGTGCGTGCGTGTGTGTGTACATGCAGGCAACCTTGACGAGCCAAGCGGGCCCACATGCATCTCCAAGTCCCTCACCTCATTTAGAAAATCAGCCGTGCTTAAGAGATGAAGACGTAATCAACCGGCTAGCTTGTTGTTTACTTCTGAATAACACAAACTACACACATCTCTCCTTGGAAGCAGACCACCATCAGACCACAATATGCCATTCTTCTGTTTTTATGATTTGACATTTTAGCAAAGGAATACATTCAATAAGTCCATTGAAGTGAGCGTACCATCATTTCATCGCATCCACTCACTTCGCCCTCTGCAGTCTTTCATCTTAGAGGATAGAAACAGTCAAATGGTATCAGCTTTCATCAAAGACAGGCTCTTTGTAAAACTTACTGGTGGACTATCATTATGTAGCTCATCCCAAGGTTAGGTCTGCTGAGCTCCACATAAGGTCGTACTATAAGTGGTGGTCGTGCGGAGGGAGGCGGAGCATCAGAGGAGAGTGGAAGGCATGTCCCGGGGAGTCCGGCGGGGTCTTTGTGAGGGGAAGTAGCGCCCTGTGGTGAGGTAGATTGAAGTGGAGCTGCTCTGACCATGAGCATTAGTATGAATAAACACGAGAGGGGTTAAAGGATGAATATTAGCATACACACAAGGGGTTAAATGGGATAGAACACATGGGTGTCACCTGACTGATTGCTGGCGTACGGTTCTCTTCACGCTGAGGTAATTAATCTGCCTCGCCGCCTCAGTGAGGTTCACAACCTCAATCATTCAAATGTTTTTGGCTTGGCAGGATCGCTGTCCGACATAATTATGTGTCACTTTTCTTCTGATTCCATTATTCATTCTGTAGTTCCTCCTTTCATATGTCACATACAAACACAACATGGCCTACCTCGAGAAAGGGAGGGAGGGAGGGAGGGAGGGAGGGAGGGAGGGGCGGGAGGGAGGGAGGGAGGGCGGGAGGGAGGGAGGGCGGGAGGGAGGGAGGGAGGGAGGGAGGGAGGGAGGGAGGGAGGGCGGGAGCTTGTGATTGTGAGCCCAGTGAAAATCCTGGGCAGGCAAACCAAAACAGTGCATATTTTTTTTCCAATATGTTTTTTACATCACACAATGGACACTATACCCTCATGTTGTGGTTAATGGTCCTGTGTTTAAATATGGTGTCTCAGGTGTTGCATTAACTTACAAATCCTTCAATGTTTTTTTCCTAGGAGAGTTGGGCTGTTGAATAAGATGACTATATACTGCTGGTGTTATGGATATATATATCTTTCTATATATAGAGAGAGACATATAAACGGGTATCGAACACAACAGAAATGCCCTGTGCCCTGCTTATGGAGTCCCATTCCTAATGCAATGTATGGTTAGCAATGGAACAACGACACATGGAATACCATGTCGCAAAATGGGATTGTGACGGGTGATCTTTTACTGAACTACACCCGAGCCTTGTACCAGATAGCTATACCGGAGCAGGAATCTAAATAAAAAGTTACCATTTGTTGTTCTTTCGAAACGTTCATACGATATGAATCTATGTTATTTTGAGAGTAGCAAACCTTTCCTTGACCATTCGATTGAGTATGATTTAAAGGATTGGAGAGTAACTAGAGCTGGTATTTCTATGACAGGGTCGTAATAAGTCAGACACACTGATAATGACTCACAACTATTTTTCTTCTGATGCCAAAGAATTTATAAAAAATGGAGCAACACCGAAAATTAGTCACCTTTCCTATTAAATTGGCAACTTGACAGTTATCAAATGTCGATCAGAAGTTAAAAAGGCCATGGAGCATGTGTTTGCAGTGTGTTTGGCCTAGTCTTGATAACTTAAACCATTGGAAGGTGCTGGTGTCTTGACTGTGTGCAACATAACCACAAGCATTGTGGCTGACACATGTGTATACATACCATCCTATGTATGCCAGGTATACATAGGATTTCCTGTAATAATCATAGTCATACTCATAATTAACTGTAGTATAGTTTTACACATTAGTTATTATATAGTTGGTTACTCATAGATTATAATCATAGATTGATTAGGCTTTTTAGTATTGATCTTATAATACGTCCATATATATGCAGCTACATATCTATATTTAATTGAATTGCTATTGGTTTGCCTCCAGTGAGAGGGAGAAGGAAAAAACAATTTTTGATATACGGCATGGCAGAGAGAGAGAGAAGGATCTGTAGGTCCCAGACAGCGTTGTGGAGGGAGAAAAGAGTCTGTGTGTCACAGACAGCGTGGAGGAGGGAGGGATAGAAGAGTCTGTGTGTCATAGAGAGTGTGGTGGAGGGAGAAGGAAGAGTCTGTGTGTCACAGACAGCGAGGTGAAGGGAGGGAGAAGGAAGAGTCTGTGTGTCACAGACGGCGTGGTGAAGGGAGGGAGGGAAGAGTCTGTGTGTCACAGACGGCGTGGTGAAGGGAGGGAGGGAAGAGTCTGTGTGTCACAGACAGCGTGGCAGAGCAGGGGTAAGCTCTATTTGCTCGAGACTAACAGATGGTGGAGAGACTTGGAGCGGACAGGAGCTCTAAAAATAAACCCAGGTCGCTTCATTTCCTCCCTCCTCCACCTCCAGCCCCTGGGTCATTACCACCCACTTGGCTTGGTTTAACCTGATAATTGCTTAATCTCAACTCGCAACACGTTGTACAGAGGGAGGCAGGGATGAGCCATGACAAGTCCCAGAGCTCCGGCTCTCCGGATCACGTCCTTGCTAGTGGAAGAGGGTAGGAACCTGCTGAGGACCTATGAGAGGCATATGAAGAACAGCTCGACAGCCCTTAGCAGGATGTCTACCATACGTGTCTGCTTAGCCCATGGGAATGCATTGAAATACAAACCCCAATGCATACCCCATGTATTTAAATGCCAGCCTATGTACAGCTGCACACGCCTTCAGGAAGACTCACACACATGCTGAGACACACACACACACATACATACGTACACACACACACACACACACACACACACACACACACACACACACACACACACACACACACACACACACACACACACACACACACACACACACACACACACACACACACACACACACACACACAAACACTCTCACACAAATGCACACACAAACACACACACACACACACACACACACACACACACATACACACACCATTTAACCACAAACCAAATTAACGTCAATCAAGAACTATCCTGTGTACATATTTATATATATATATGTTTGTATATATATACTTGTTTATTTAGATCTTCTGTATACCACCCAACACACCCCAAGGTCTTCAAGCTGACTGATCAATGTAGTCTTCCAGGAACCATCAGCTGTACTTTAATAAAGTTGGAGTGGTTCTGCCTGGGAGGCAGATTTCTGCACAACATGTCAAAGTGGACGAGATGTGATGCTGGGAGACTGGAATCCTTTGCACAAGAAGAAAAATTCTGCCCATCGTGCAATTTCCTCCCCCTTGTTTTCTACCGCTGACCGGCTCCTTAAAGGATTCAGTCAGCATCCCGGTTTCCGCTAACGATGTGTTAGCACGTAGCTCTTGTGTATCAGCCTGCTAGCTGGAGAGGGCTGTAGAGCACAGCTGAAATCTTTGGACTTCTCAGCCAGATGGTTACACTGCACTGAGAGAACATTTCTCCAATGACTCATGAGTCCGATTTACAATTTGTATCACACCTCAGTCTAATCCCACTGAGCTCTGTGATTGGACTAACGAACAACATGTAAGAATACAAAATGTGAATGCATGTTAACACAGTAACATTTAAAAAAATTATAATAATAGCACATCCATATTAAGAACCGGGCAGACGAGATATTCTGATGGTTAGGGTGCTCGGGTTTGAACCCCAGTGTCCACATTCAGTACATATCCTAGATCCAGATGCTTACCCCTACCTGCTCCTTAATGACATATCGAAAATATTCATCGGAAAAGGGAATTGTGGTGCAAGATATTGAAATAAGAGCATCTTCTTTCAGAGTTATTTTCCTGGGACACTTTTATATGTTGGTTCCCAGAGGGCACCTGCACGCACCTCTACTATTTTCCTTTCCACCCCTCCTCCTCCACTCTTTCTGAAGCCCCGAGGCACCAATCTCTCTCTTCCCCCCTCCCCCCCCCCCCCCCCCCCCCCCCCCACCCATCACTGACGTTAAGGCAACAGGAGTTGTACACTTTTAAAGACAGTCCATTTCCCAGCCAAAGTGTGCCACCTGTGTCTGGCTGCTGGAAGTCCTGGAAAATGCAGATAAATGAACAGAGACACCCGAGGGGGGCGGCAGAAATCGGCGGCGGCTTGGCAGATTTGTCCGCCTGCCGACATACACAGAGCAGCTCTGCTAAACACAGATTACAGTCTTGGTTGGAGCACCACGCAGCACTCCACCAACACCCTCCTCCCCAGCGCCCCGGAGGGGAGGCGATGAGGCGGGAGACCAGCTTGACCTGTCAGTCCAACGTTGGCCCGGATGATTTGGCTTTGGTTCCCTCTCTTTTGGCCTTGCCGCCCTCGCTGTTCGGGCCGCTGTGGAAGGCTTGGTGGTTTTGGCGCGGCTCGGAGGGGAGGGTGTGGATGTGTGTGTTTTGTTCCAGATCTAATCAAACTCCATTAAGCACAAGGCTGTTTGAGTAACTCTTATATGTGTAATTAGATGTTTATCAGTGCATGCAGAGGGCCGCGTGGATGTTTTTTGGCTTTACTGAATGTAGCTGACATTGGCAAGCACTGCCGTGTTTGTTTTGTTGTCTTTGGCCACTCTGCTCTGCATATCAGCACAGACACACACACATAACAGAGAGCACATACACACACTCTCACAAACATAAAAACAGCCACGTCGGGGGCATTTCCTTGTGATATATGGCATCCAGGGTAGATGAGAATTTTAAATACAAAGTGGCACACACAATATTTGTTGAATAACAGTATTTAATGTATGCATACAAAAGTCTCCTCTGTGATGGGGAGCACCGATCAAAGTGCTACAGATTCTTTTAACACAGTTTCACGCCCTCATAGGGACACTTTGTTATTCTTCAAAGAGAGCAGATGTACTCGTTAGTAAGAAAAATGATAAGGCATTGAACAAGATGTCAGTGTGATCTTTCAACCAGTTGTGGCTGGGAAAGGTCAAAGGAAAAGAATGAAGCAAGGCTACATAGGAATTTTAAATTACACTCCACCCTTTGATTATTTATAATCACAAAATATAAAATTATTCCAAAAAGTATATAGGCCTTTTTCACCCATCACAATACAAATGATTGCAAAAGGCTTTATTTATACACAGTTTCCAAAAAGGGGGCTTGTCCATCATCCACATGGCTTAAATTCCATACAGGAAAAAGCAGTATTGCTAATTCTAACAAGGTACAATGTCAAACATCATACGGCTGCTATTTTGCAATGCTTTTTTTTTTTTACCAAATCCAAATATTATTTTAGATATTGAAAATGTTACCGCATTACCAAAATAGAAATGAATCACAACATCATGTCCAACCATCATCTCACAGTACAGATAAGTGTACCGCTTCCTTTTGCAAGATAAGACCATGAATCACCACTTACAGTTTTTTCCTATCGTTTTCGGTCATGTACCCATACTATGGTCACTTTTCCCTATCACTTAACACAGTGGGCTTTAGAGACACACACCTCTGCATATCTGTTAACCTTTGGTGCAAAATGCACTACAACAACCACACCACAAACAATGCTGCCATAACTTAACACATGTTTCCTCTCAGAACACTATGACCTAAAAAACACTAACATCTTGAAGCATTGCCAATTGCATATATAAAATGTTGCTGTGTCCTCCAGTTTGGCATAGATTTCCTGTAGTGTTGCATTGAAAAAAAGAGAAAAAACACAGACAAACACTTCTTTGGACTACAGTAATAAAGTTTGTAATATTACAGTATGACAATCCAAGCCAAGTATCTGCTGACAGTGTTCATATGTTGGTTTACCTCCCACAAAAGATGTCA
The DNA here is from genome assembly GCF_026213295.1 of Gadus chalcogrammus. Taxonomy (NCBI): domain Eukaryota; kingdom Metazoa; phylum Chordata; class Actinopteri; order Gadiformes; family Gadidae; genus Gadus; species Gadus chalcogrammus. Next base: position 12,616,257 of record NC_079425.1, on the reverse strand, counting down.
CAATTGAGTGTGGTAAATGTACTGTAATTGTAAATACAGTAAATACTGTAAGTGTTTTATGAGAAACTGTGAATAACAATTTTCAGTTTTTGTAATGCAAATTACATACAGTAAGTACGTAATATATGATCCAGAAACAAATCACAAACACAACAGTTTTTTCCCTGTGCTTTACTTTTTGGAGATTTAGCTGAAATGACCACCAGGTGTTTTGCATTGCAAAACTTATCCTCTGTGTTTTGTACAGATCATTGTATGTAGTGTTACTTTTACGTAAAAAAAGTAATTCCATGCCAATTCACCAAGAACTATGGTGCACAGGGGGAAAAAAATCGAAATTACTGTAAAATAAAATAAATAAACTATAAACTAAATATTCTTTCTTATTCAAACATGTAACTTCATTTGTCTGTCCAAATGCAGCATCTTTCCATCTACAGTGATCTAAATTACTGTTAGGTTTTGAACAGAAAGTTCACTGTTTTGAACAGAGTATCTAAACATTGGTAAAATATGCTGTAGTTCCACAGCGTTTTGCCGGTAGTGAACATTGACTGGGGCAGGTATCCATGAAAATTGGAAGAAGGCGTCATTGCCAGCATTTGTATCTTAGCATAGGGGCAAGTAACCACAGTTTGGTTCACATGGTCTACTGGTATGCTCACTGTGTTAAGTGTTTAGGGAATGTGAACATGGTTTAGGTAAATTGCCTAAAACGATAGGAAAAAACTGTAATAGGACTCCATTCTCTCAATCCAGGAGAACTGAGTTTATCAGGTACCGGTACAAGCTGTGGGGACATCCTGCTTTGGTTTCACAGGCTTTTGCGCTTGCAATTATAACACCCAGAGCTATTAATAATATATTAGTCATCCCTTTAAATGCATGGTTACATTAACACAAAAGGAAATCCATATAATCATGTGAATCATTATACAAAGTGTTATTAGCGTGACAATCCATATTCCAATCTTCTTTGGGTTCTAGAACCAATCAGTGTCCCAGACAGCGGGATCTGTTCCCTGGATCGGGGTTCTGATGCTGTTGTGCTCCATCAGAATATAGTGTCAGTAAATGTCAGAATGTTCTGGAAGGCGAACATGGTGTGTATGTATGTGTGTGTGTGTTTCTGGGCACCTAATGACATGAAATGTATGTTAGATCTCACGTTAGTCACATAAACAATCACTTGATCACTGAATGCAATTTAGAAACCCGTAATATAGAATATCTCCAATCCATATTTATCACATGGAATAAAAAAGAAAACGGAATACATTTCAAGCATTTATACATTTAACAAATCCAATTAGTACATGTTTTTCAACCAAAAAATATAAATAGATAAATAAATTAATTCCCAGTTACACTATATTCAATCAAGACATATCAAAGGTGGAGTAACCAAGGTAATCTATAAAGCTTAATATACAACTTATCTTTAACGGAAGATAGTATAATACCCGTATATCTAAGGAGAGAGAATATGATGTGGTTAAAGTGTTGGCACACAACTATGTGTCAAATAAAAGTTATGTGAACCACCATGTGATTAATGCGATCTGACTATGTGATTGAGTTTGACCCTGTCAGTCATATTATTGATTGAGACTCTTGATGTCATGGTACAGAGGAAACCAGTATTAAAGTGCCAGAGCATCATGGGGCCAAGGTCCATGTTTAAAAAATATGTATTTTTAGATATGTTTTGCAAACACTTCAAAGGAACACTGAATTTATTGTGCCAACCTATCTTTCTTCATAAAAATGGTTCATACTGTGTAATGTGTCATTACAAAATGTCATACTGGCACGATTATTGGTATAACATTCAATGATCATAATTATGAAAACCATAGTCTTAGTATTAACCTCATTATATTCACCTTATTGTAAGGATTTATCACATTGCTCTTTTATTATCTTTTATTATGAGATTTTTGTTAATCACCATGAATCACAACTGTTAAATAAAGACAGATTTTGCCATATTAAGATTGTATGCCTCTGATAAGTAGAATGTTAGTAATTCAACACATTGTAATTGTCTAATTTATTATAGAAAAGGGAAAACATCTCTATGAAAGGTTTTTTTACTTTCAGTGCCTCCTCATGTATTCTGCCTCTCTGAACATTGCTCCCTTATCTCAGTTGCCCATACACAAGATGACTCAAAATGCTCAAACACACAAGCAAATAGCCTCTCAAATTCCTTTTTTTTTTACCTTCAGTATCTTCATTCTATATAATATGACCTTAACATTATCCTTTCCATAACTTAATATCAATATTATAATATTATCTGTTATGTATATTACTCCAGTAAGAATAGATGAGATTCCATTATATTAGATGATTAACAATAATGTCCAAAATCTGGCCATTATTGTACTTTATCCAGCAACCTTTTTAAAAGTGATGCTCACAACGAAATCAGTGTCTAGCTCACTCTTGTCAAGATATATTGTGGCAAGCAGCGCGGAAAGGACGAGACGGGAGCCCAGGTTAGGCGGTTATGCAACTCTCGCGCCCCTTACACCACACGACTACGAGAGTTGACTTTAATGAACACACACACGACAAACCAAAACACACTCAACATAACCAATTAACATAAACGTCTCGTCGACGGCGTCGGGAACTCAACACACACAGCAACGCTAACCCACCCATAGACAAACAAACCCCACACAATGTCTCTGCCGCAAAGGTCCTAGGAACTTGCGACGGTCCTAACCCCCCCCCCCACCCCCTGGATCCCTTGCGTCACCCTGAACTCGGCGACCATGCCCACGGTCGCCACAATATAAAACATACAGACACACACAGACAGACAGACAGGCCAAACGATGTAGTTCTAGATACAAATACCATACTTCGAGACCGGGTCCCTCTTACTCAATTTGGTGAAGAGGGAAATTCCCTGAACTCTATAAAGAATCCCAAGTGCTGGTTGACCCCTGGATTTCTGTGGACGAGTGGTAAGGTAAGTGTCAAACTAAAGGCGTAAACTGGATCGATCACAGAGAAGAACACTGTATTACCCAGGGTTCCAGAAAGACTAGGGGTAGGATACCTAAATCATTGTTTGCACGAGTTAAATGTTGAATTTGCAACGTGCCATCTGTTTGGATTGCTGGCAAGATCGGTGTGCTACATAGAGAGTCTGGACATCGTACAACAATACCCTTCTCTAGTCCTTTTAATAGAATTGCAAGGGCTAGGAATCGTATCAAAAATGCATATAAAAAAGTAGGCACAGCATGCCTGTGTTTCTGAGCCTTTGCATTGGCTGATGAACATTAACGTATGAGCTCAGCATGTGATTTCATGATGCTTCCATGAGAAATTCTGTCCAGAAAGAACATATAGCTATGGTCAATCTAGACCAGGGGTCTCAAACTCAACTTACCTAGGGCTGCTGGAAGTAGAGTCTGGGTCAGGCTGGGCCACATCAAGTATTCCACAAAAAGAAGGAGCACAACTGACCCAATCTAAGTTAATGATCGGGCTATAATTACATCACGTTGGCTATGTAATCGCTGACAACACGGGACATTTTAGAGCGGTTGGTGGAAACCGGGACATTTTAGCGTCCTTTGGCTTTTGTCGGGACTCAGGACACGCAACTCAAATTTGGGACTGTCCCGGCAAAATCAGGACATCTAGTCACCCTATCACAAGTGATAAAAAAGCGTGGCAAGCCACTCAGCAAAAATGTGCATTTGACAACAACACGCAGGCCGCACTAACACTAAACTTTGATGTCAAGTAGGGGGCCACAACATATCATCCCACGGGCCTCAATTGGCCCCCGGGCCACGAGTTTGAGACCCCTGATCTAGACTGAATGTACAGCACATCCAAATATGGTTTTGACAACAGTTGACTAACTATCTCGTCCAAAAGGGATTTCCTGTCTGTAACATTATTGGTGGACAGGACCTTCCAAGCCCCAGATGAATGTTCTGGCTACTCTGATGGCAACCAGCCTTAATCATATCACTTAGACCAACACCATGCAGATGTCAAGAAAAGGGAAATACTGGAACTGTTCCTTCTTGGCTGTATCTTCAGCACTTTGCTTTATCGACCGCATAACACAGTTGATAACCTAGAAGGTAGACACAAGAGTGAAGATTAAATATTAAAGGAGGTGTTTCTTTAATGTTTGATAGGCTTGACCTACTGACAGCCATAATCTTGTATTGACCGTTTTGGTGTGTATGGAATGTATCAGGAGAACTTCAGAGTCAAGTTCTCCTCAACATCAATTTGTCAAGATATAGCACATGACAGGTCGTTCATATTGGTACACACAGTGCACACAGTGTTTGAAAACTAGTTTTGATCGACATTCAAAGCATCTACCACATTAGCCATATTCAGTTAATTAATTCTGTTGCAATCTAAACAACTTTTTGTTCCATGAAAAAGGGGACAAACTAAATAGATCCACTTTCTGCTCGATTGAAGATAAAAAATACAGAAGCACAGGTTAGATAAGGCGGAAGGAGGAATGGTTGAAATATATCTTCTGATTCGCAATTAAATTTGATTCCAAGAACAAACATAGCAAATATATGTCTCAGTGTTAATGTTTATAAGTTAGGGTGACCAGATTTGAGTTTGTGAAAAAGAGGACACTTCGTCGCGGGGGGGGGGCCGAAAACATGGGTATTTTTTTCTTTAGTTCGTCCGTGAACTTACATTTACGTTTAGGCATGGCTGCAGACAGTGGCGATCCTAGGTCCAATTGCGCCCCGGGCAAGATTGTTGACGGGGGGGGGGGGGGGGGGGGGTTTGTATCGTGAAGCCTGAAGCTGAAGCCTACGTACTTCAGTGGGGGTTTCATTCCGTCTATACACGGCACCTTCTCAACGAGCACATGAGATCGGTCGCCCAATGACAGACTCTCTCTACAGTCAGCTCGCGCAAGAAGGTGGAACGTAAGGGAGATACCATTTCCAGAACTTGGAACGCCGTAATAACCATAGACATATACAATGGTAATAACTAGTAGGTTATGTGAAAGACCCAGAAACACAAATATGCGACGAGGCAAAAAAAAATAAAAAGATAATAATAACAATAATATATATATATTTTTTTTTTTGCGACGAGGCAAAATACCGGACGTTTTTGGAATCCCTGCCGGACGCATTTTTTAGGTCTCGAAAAGAGGACATGTCCGGGAAAAAGAGGACGTCTGGTCACCCTATAAGTTATCATTATAAGTAAACAAAGGAGAGAAGCAGCAGCTACCTAAAAGGGATAATTGGTCTAGCGTTTGAAAGCACAAATATAACTGTTCATTTCTCGTGGTTAATGATTTTCAAGATGAATATGTCTTTTTGCTAGCCTCTGCCCAACAGATAATAGACCACCACCCACTTTAGGATAATAACATCCAATAACACAACCCAAACTAAAGCCGCAAGCCAAGCTAAAGAGTTGAGCTAAAAGGTTGCTTGCTACAGCTTTTCTCCTCTCCTTAAGTGTCGTTACCCTAAGTTCTCAGAGGCACGGTTAGCACACTAAAAGATAGCAGGCTTAGGGGATTAGTAGAGGTCCGTGTACACTTCTTACTAGAGGAAAACGTAATAAACTAACAACTCCACATAATGAGGTTTCAATCTCTTTGCTCACCTCTGAGGGTCGCGGAGAAGTTGGGAAAGTTTCAGCCAAAGGTGTCTTGGTTTCTCATTATAGAGCCCGAGAACATTAAGGCTCTTACATCCTCACAATAAACTCTGGGTTCATTAAAACATTAAGCACAGCCTCGTAAAGCCACATGGTGCTATTAACGGAATTTATTTTGTGGATAAAACACTACATGCAAATGTTAAATAATCGAAAGAGTTAATGGCTTGTTGGGTTTTTCCGGTTGGTAGGCTCAGCGAAACATCTTGCTAGCAAGAGATAATCAAAGCCCTTTCTACATTTGCAGAGGTATAAGTGTGTCTGTTTTGAACCCATTCATGCATGGTTATTACAATATGGTAGCAGTTGGATCAATAAATGTAATGTTATTCTTTTATCTTCTCTTCCAATGAGAAGTATTCAATGAGAATTTCGCCAGCAGTCACAGATTGGTGCGACACAGTGCGCTGAAAGGTCCACATGGATCAAATCGTTCGATCTTGGAATATAATGGACATAAAACATTAATTAGTTCAGCACTAACAGTTCTCAATTCACAAAACAAATAAATAACAACTAAATAAAATAAAAAGCAAATGTCTCTGACCTTTAATTTACCTGCCATGACATCATGACACACTAATCAAATACTGGCAGTATATATCAGTACAGGAATAAATATTGTACGGTAACGGTTTCTAGTATGACTAGGCCGATTTTATTCTGAAGTGGGCATGAATTTTGGTTTTAAATGTTGCGTTATAAGTGGAAGAGAGCTGAGAAAAACGGATTTAGAAATAAATATATTGGGGCAGAAAAAGAAAAGGATAAGAGCGCATCAAAATCCATTAAATGTTGCCTATAAAGGGTTAGTTGTGCATACCCTGACCACTAGTATACTTCATTCTCATTATTAATGTATTTCAGACAATGCCCCACCGGGACATGCACATCGCTCTGGTCTCTTAACGGCGGCCAGTGGATTGTAACTCCTTGCTGTTCCCTCATCTTTATGAGTTTTGTTTTCATCTTCGGCTGCTTTAATAGACACTTATTCTTTTAGTTTCATTTGTTTGAATATTTGAAACGACACAGCCTTGAGATTGCAGTGTAAAGGCAAAAACACGACCTTGGAAATACAGAGCTGTGAAAACTAGCTTGGTAATTAGATGCCAAATAAGTCCTCATGGACCAATTAGGCAGCAGCAGACAGTGGAGCCCACTATAACGCCATGTCAACAGAAATAAAACGCCAACAGGGATGCACACACGGCTTCAACCAACACGAGTGAATGAGAAGAACGGCATGGCAGAGCTGAGCCCAACCGTGCACCTTTTTTGGAGTTCGATATGGAGAATTTGCAGGCCTCAACCGCCAGCATCAATATGTGCCTTGAATGCTGCATCTTCAAAACACAGTCTATTTCAATGGTACTTGAAAACCTTTCAGGTTGTTCTGGATATATAAAGTGTCAGAATAATGGCAATTATGAGGATTCCGCTACTTCTGGCTAAAATATTGATCCAGTTAGGTCACAATAGGCTGTATGTTTTCCCTGACTTGAACAATATGCTTTGTTAACATGCACCTGTTCCTATGAAACCCACGTTTTTTTTCCTTATCCTTTTTCAATTTATTTTTGGCCTGAATCCATTTTTTTTAATCTCGTGGGCAAAAGTCCTGCTACAACGAAGACTTTATCAAGGTTAATTTTAGTTCCGTAACTACTGAAGTGTTTTACTGAATGCGACAACCACAGGTCACAAGCGTGAATAACAATCATACCATGAATAATGATAACTTCAGAATAGCGGGGCTGTCCTCTAAGTAATCCACTTATTGTTTATCTAATCCAGACGGATCAATACACTTCCCTAATCGGTGATGGCTTTATCAACAGCTAATATCCTGTTTTACAGGGAGACACCCCGGATCACTTGGTGTACAACAATCAAAGGATGTCTGAGACTGGGCTGTCACATATAAAGGCCTTCCTGAGGTGCTGGGGTCTATGATAGAGTATGATAACAGTGTTGCATATTGCGACACAAAAGTTCAATTATCATTAAAGTTAGACTTTGAACTTCGGGTCCCTCACCCTTTAAAGGCACACAGAAGTTGAAGTGAAGGGATGGAGGACAGCCAAATAATTGTACATAGCAAACAGGACAAGAAGAACAATCATCAACAGATTGTTAGCTATAGTATCGCTTCCTAAGAGATCTCCAACTACGATCTCTATGTATCGCAAACTAGTGCGTCTGTCGCTAGCGTCATCCACAGGTACGTCCCCCTCCCACCCAGAGAGGTAGGCGTCCACCCCCCCCCATCCCAACCCATTGTAAGAGGAGGGCCTCACCCCCAGGTACCTTAGAGGACAGGCCCCTCTAAGAGGCGGGCCTGGTCTGGGGCCGCATTGTGCTGCTCTGGCTGCGGAGAGGAGATAAGCAGCCGGCTCCATCCTGACATTTCTCTGGACACCCAGAGTCTTTCAGCCCTAGAAAAGGACAGCGCTGTGGAATTTAAAAGGGTAAAAAAGGTACAAGCCAAACTAATGCTAATTTTCGGCAACCTAATGTTGAGTTCGGCTTTGTCCACTTCGGTGATTTCCTCCTTTCTTCAGTTGGTGCAGAAGTATCTGAGGATCCTGGGAAATCTTGGTAACTAGAGCGTAGAGTTGCTGGCTACAACTTATACAGTCTTGCAGAACTATATTTATATATTTACCAGAGAAAGGCAGATCCCTGTGTTATAGCTATCTTGATGTAACATATGTCTTTGTAAATAAATATATAAAAAAAAAAGACACATATTTCCTATATTTTGTGTCTTGTAATTGTTTCACTTACTATTCTATAATGTGTCTATGTTGAATAACGAAAATTGTTTCATGAATCTGAAACTTTTCATAAAAGGCTCAGAATGTGAAATACAAATCACTTTATTTTTATTCTGTAGTAACTATCTCGTGTTTGAATACGGTGTAAGTTCTCCTGGAGTGGGCCTAATGTCCTGAATCCAGTGGATGAAGTCTTGATATGGCTAGCAGCCGTGAGTAGCTGAAGGCCGCCTGTTTGGCTGTGTTTCTATTCTAATTGATGGACCGACATAGAGAGATGAACGCCCCGTTCTCAGGCAGCACCTAGAGAGCTGAAACCAAACCTTTATTACCTCTATCTTGCAGTTTCATTACACAAAGGCATACCTCGTCAAAAACCAAAAGCTACAGGGTTTTTATAAATTGCTACGCTTGTAGTTTAGTTTTTTTAGTTGCAGGCTTTGATGAAGTCGACTCTTTTGTTGCCTTTCTTTTGTTTAGTTCCTTGTTGTTCAAGCCAGTCGGTGCTTCGCCAGCCTTATCAGTTAACTGGCTACATAATGCCGGATATCTTATGCTAATGCTTGGTCAAACTCTGAGCTGCGCAGTTAAACTTCCCATTTTAGTTTTTTTTTTATGTTGCACTTATTACTCCCAAAGACTGTTTTGTAACACTTACTGTGAGCGCAGCGTTATTCATCTCACAACCTCATTCCATAAACTCAATTATTCAACGCAAGATTCTAGAGGAGTCCGTATTTGTGGTTTCTCTTTTTTCTGCTGTAAAATACGCTTTTACTGAGATCTGTTGACTGGCTTTTTTCAGTTCAATCATGAATGATTACCGAACAAATATAATTTAATAATTTATCATTTCATTAATTCGTATAGCCTCCCAGAACAAGGGGTTTTAACGGTCCAACATAATCATGCTTTATTCTATTGTATTTAATTGAACTTTTTTAACCAAAATCAATTGTTTAAGACAATTCTTGGATGCTAACAAAATATCTGTGAGCTATCGACCTGACCAGAACCTGTCAAGGTATTGACCACTCGACTAACCCCCCAGCCGCAGCAGAATACCCACAGCTCACGTGGATTCAGTAGACACTAGATGTTATATTTTATATTACATCTGCAGCGTAGGACCAACAAGTTTTTCCTCCATTCATTTATTTAGCTTCACAAGGTTTTATTTCTCAGTTGAACCTCTTCAGCCCTACGCCCTTGACAGACATTTATCCTATTCGTTTACGCAGGCCCTTAAGCAATATTCCTTCAACTCAAAGTAATTTTCTTGGTATTTCCTGTTCAGAATCTTTGAAGAAATTTGGCATAACGTTTCGGTGCTTGGCAAATTCTGATCTTGATCTATCGATCAGTAGCACAAATTTTCACTGCACATCTTCTCACAGCATGGTTGCCCGTGGCCAATATTTGTTATGGAAACCAAAAGTTTGCGGCTCCCTTCAAAAGAAGACACACTTTTCTGTGAAGTGCACTTTGGTTTGAGTGGCCTCCGACTGTTTGTACGTTATGTATCAATAGGAGGTCCAAATATGACTGCACCCCCTAAAGAGTAACAAGCCCATACAGCTTAGTCGTGACCACCCACCCGTGCTTTCTTCTTTTTTTTTTTTTAAGATTTATTTTTGCATTTTAATGCTTTATTATAGAGTGAGATAGAGAGGATGGTGTGGGAGATAGAGGGGAGGACATGCAGCAAATGAACACGCGCAGGACTCGAACCCGGGTCGCTGCGTTTAGGACTGAGCCTATATGGTACACACTCTACCCGGTGAGCCGTCAGGGCGCCCCCACCTGTGCTTTCTCACACACAAACACACAAAAGCGTACGTAGCCACGCACGCACGCACACATACAGACGTAGGTGCTCGCAAACGCATGCACCCACGCTATCTCACCAGGCATGCATACACATGCACGCAAGCATACACACACACACATACACACACACACACACACAAACGCACAAATACCCATTAGACACACACAAAACGCACAGGCAAAAATGTGCCCACACACACAAAATATTAGAGTATCCTTGCAATTCAAAACAAAGCATCCTACATAAAGCTATTGTTCTCTTTCTTTCTTTTCACTGTAATTGCCCTTATTTTCTCTCTCTTTTCCTCTCTTCCACCCCTTTGGGAGATATGCATTCAGACTTATACACATTTAGACGTATAGAACAGTACGGCTGATTACTGGCCAGAGAGGACAGAGGGAGGAGGCGGTGGGCAGTCAATAAAAAGATGCTGGCATTTATTCCCTGGCCAGTGGCGGGATCTCTAACGCTATTTCTCAGCAGCAGATGATAATATTGTGCAGATGATAAGACACAAGGGGTAAAAATATCCTCTGTCAATTTCTTGGTGTGAGTAGGCTGTCTGGGCTGAGGTGACCACGGCCTAACACAATGTGTGTTTCCCTTTGGAGTGAGGGCAGAGTCTCACTAATGCATCTTGGACTGCATTCCTAATCATTCTCCAAATTATGCATCTATAACTAATGTATCTTTACCTAATTTATCTCTGAAGTATATTTATCTCATGTATCACTTACTAATTGGTCGCTAACTCTAACTCTCAACTAATTTTATTTATTATGTATCTCTAACTAATATAACTCAAACTAATTGCTGGTCAAGTCAAGCTGTATAACACAATTACTAGCGAGGAAATTAAAACGTGCTTGACATAAAGTAACAATATAGTCAAAATACAATGCATGCAATATATATCGAATATATTACATACAGATACAGATTACTTTATTGATCCCGGAGGACTTGTGTTTGACAGTTGCTCATCTCAACATCTAAGAAAATATAGAATAAAATAAACACTACTAGCATTGAAAACACAAAATACTGTAAAATGAGGAATGGTAGGAACCTGGAATTCAGTACACTTAACGTTCCCTTTATCCTTACATGACTCCCTCTGTAGTAACATAAATTTAATTTCAGTTGTAAAAAATAAGCCTTCTCAATTTCAACATTGTTATTTATTTAAAAAGTCATCACACCACACAAAATAAAATCCCTCTCCACCTCCTCAACCCGTCCCTACAACCTCCAGCCTGTCACAGTCTGTCACCGTAGCGTGAGAACGCTGTTGTCTCTGAGGAAGAATGTGTGATATCCTACGCAAGATCTAGGAGTTGTAGAAGCGAGTGACTGCTGCGGTGAAATTACGTCTTTTGAGACAGGTTGAAGGGTGTAACCTCTGGGGCCCCACTGTGACAGGAAATGTGTAGAGTGTGACTGGGTGTCCTGTCAATGAAAGCAAGAGTGAAACCGACATGGCCCACGAGCTGATGATAACAACAATAACCACAATGTAGTTGTAATTAACAATGTATATGATGCCTTGCAATGTGAAACCTTATACTTCTGAATGTTACAAAATATCATGTTGGGATTGTTGGTGTGATAGCTATCACACTAAACATGTAAGCAAATAAAAATGTGAAGCGAACGTCAACCAAGACAGCGAAAATAGCCCAGTGATCTCCAACAACAACTTATTCAACTTGCTTAAGACCTGAAGATGTCAATCAAGTTGTTGATGCCTCAGTTTTTTAGTGCACAGAGGGATGAAATTCTTCGGCTCTGGCTGCAAGTGTGGTAAAGTTATCTGTGGCTGCTGCAGGGCTATCAAACTTAAGGTTATCAAACAAGGTACATTCCCTGGCTTTTAGATATATTCTGTGTTTGACCCAGTGTTTCTCAGGATAGATGTGTTTCCTTGGCCAGCTTTGCATTTTTCATTAAATCTATTGAGTCAATGGTTGTCTGCATCTAGTTTGGAAAAGTGCAAACAACCACACTTCAGACTCTGCGTGCCCTCTCACCCACCAGATTCGCTCTCAGCCTTTCAGGTACCGAAATTTGGCAGATTGATTTACCTTAAATAGGTATTCGGTAGTACTGACGGAATTTGTTCGATACCCTTAACAAGTTCAATACCCAACCCTCATATTTAGAATAAGAGTATATATGTAACTGAAGCTGAATAAGGGAATACAAGTTGCACAGGTTTACTGCAGGTATATTGCACAAGTCATCTCCATATGATAAAAAGTTAAATGGCTGACCTCAAAGTGCCTGACTTAAATCGACAGTGAACAGTTCAGAGTGACACATTCACTCTCAGGATTGAGAGGATTTAACGAGAATGACGGCAACAGGAATTTAGGATTTCCTTTGGCGCTCTGTGGATCTCCTCTCTGCCAAGAGTCTCTGGCTGAACATTCTCCTCTGCTCAGACAGCACTATGTGGAGCTGAAGGGAGTCATTGTCAAGGGGAGAGAGGAGTTTTGACAGCCTCCTGCTCTCTGCGACGACTACCAGGGGGGCCAGAACAGAACGGGCCTTCCTGATCAGTTTTTTAGTCTGTTGGAGTCTGCAGCCCTAATGCTGCTGCCCCAACGCACCACAGCGTAGAAGAGGTGTGGTGGCAAAAACATGCTAATAGAATATCCGCAGCATGCTACTGGAGACTTTAAATCACTGGAGCTTCCTCAGGATGTAGAGTCTGCTCTGGCCCTTCTTGTAGACTAGGTTGGTGTTCTCTGTTTCGTGAAGCCTGCTGTCCGATGCACACCTAGGTTCTTGTACACCTGAAAAATATCTACATCCACGCCCTGGATGAATAGGGGTGTAGTAGGAGTCCTCAGGTCCACCTGCAGCTCCTTCATCCTACTTATGTTGAGCTGCAGGTGGATGAGCTCACACCAGGTTATCAAGCTGTCCACCACAACCCTATACTCTTTCCTTCTCCTCATCATCCCTGATGCATCCAACCACTGCGGAGTCATCAGTTCAGTTCTGCAGGAGGCAGGACTCTCTTTGGACAAGGTCTAAGGTGGACAGCTTGATGTGGAACAGACTATGTCTCAGTTATATGTTGCTTTCGTATCTTTTACTAATGTATCTCTAACTAATGTATCACTAAAGTAGCTCTCGTCTATCTAACTTACGTGTCTCTAACTAATTCAAATACAACAAAGGTATCTGGAATGTATCTCTAGCTCATATGTAACGTATGTATTGCTAACTACTGTAGTTCTGTCTAATGCATCTCTAACTAATGCGTTTCTAACTAGTGTATTTCCCCTGATAGTGGATTAAAATGTGTGATTTGTCTCTCTTAGTTTGTAATAATATAAGTTATCCCTAAATTGTACCTGGTAGTGCACAAGTGATGTTAATATAGTTATATTCAAGTTGTAATTTGTTTTTCTTTCAGAGACATCAGATTGACTTCGCCATGATGGCGGTTTCCGCCTGAAACACTGGGAGCTATAGGAGGGAGAACAACAAGGAATTTTGCTGGCAATGTACATCAGAGCTACATTGACGAACATTGGGGTGTCTAATACATTTTTGACATGCAAAGTAAATGTGCAATCTGCAGCACAATCTGGTCATCTACGTGCACAGGCCCCAGATATTCTCTCTCCTATGTATTGTTTTAATGGAGACAGATGTATCAAGACTGGGCGTTCAGGGAGTCCGTCTGCTGCAGGAGATGAGAGGAAAGAGAGAAAGATGGAGAGAGAGAGAGATGGAGAGTGGGAGATAGAGAGAGAGGGAAATGGAGGGACAGATAGGGAGGGACAAAGAGGCAAAAATGGAGAGAGACTGGGAGAGGGGTAGAAGGAGAGACAAAGGCGGAAAAAGATGGAGGGACAGAGAGAAGAGAGGAGGAAGCTAGATCAAGGGACAGAGATGGAGAGGGGGAGAGACAGAGGGGGAGAGAGATGGAGAGACAGGGAGAGACAAAAGGACGAGGGGTGCCTTTCACGGATGGAAGGCATGGGACTTTACTAATTAGATGAGTGTCTCTGTGAGGGGGGTTGTAAATAGTAATCTGTTCCATGGCTCCTTCAAGGACCCTCAGTCCTATTTCCTCTCAGATGGAGGGTCGCTGTCGCATTAAAACACGCAGCAGCAGCCAGAGGAATTATTCTGAACAGGAATGAGTGTTCCTATAGGATCAAGCAGGATACCTCCCCACGGCAAGGGCTTTTTCATACCGCCGAAGTACCTCCTCCAACTCTCTTTTAATTTCAGACCACACTCATCTCAGACCTCTTTGTTGTAAGACAATGGGTGGATGTTTTTTTAATGAATCACTTCCTCCCAGGACATTTGTTCGACGTTAGAAAAAGAGAGAGAGGCCTAGTAAGAGAGCTTGGCAGATAGAAGGTGGATAAATTACTAATTCATAGTGATTCCTCATCCCATCGGTATAACGATCCGTTTGGCGCCTCGGTGCAAGTTAGTTAAAGTTACTTCACTTCTAACTGCCAATATTATTTGGAAGGGGCCTATGTCTAGCTTCCTAGCTTCTTCTGTGACAGCGCTCTGCTACCAAGCGTTGAAAGCCGTGCATAATGTTTGCTTTGTGCCGCGTCGTGTGTGCCAGGGTGTGAGCCAGGGTGTGAGCCAGGCTTGTGGAACGGTGGCCGCTGAAGCATGACAAATATTCAGAGCAGCAGAGTCAAGTCTTCCCTGGAGGACTTTTGTTGTAATTCCAGCACAAAGGCTTGTGTGAGGGGTGTTGGTTTTAATAGTTGCTGTAGCTCTGTATCGGTTGCCATTAACCCAACCAACAAATGGCTACGCTGTTATATTGAAAAGGTGTCTTTATCCTCGTGTATTTCTCCTTGAGTGTGTCTTCTCCGCTCTGGCCCTGGCTTGTGTCCTAGTGGGAGATATTGTGGTGTTGGATATTAGAGGTATCCCTAACTGTTCCCTGGTTTATTCCTCAGACCTTAATAGCTGGCGACACACATTGTCATTAAAGTTTCACAGACTCCTTGTTTTTAGACTTACCCAACCCGACTATGTTCCAAGGTGTAGTGTTTCTCATCCGGCATGGTGGTCGCTTTCCCAGAGGATGGGCTCCTTGAGCAAGGCAGCATTACACAGAGGGGCTAATAGACATAGGGCCCTATCTTCTCAGGCCCTATCTAAGCGTCTTAGAGTACCATATTAAGCCATTAAACCATTTATTATTATTATTATTATTATCTTGCATCCGGCGCAATTTACTTTCTACACTGTGTCTAGTTGCTAGTTTGCAACTGGCGCAGAGCGTTCTTTTACCTCCACCGCCACGCGCCTGTAAATTAGGGAATGTTCTTGCGCCCCAAGGGGCGGTTCGGCGAAAGGAGGAGGCGTGTTCTGGCGCAAACGTTCCCTAGTGCTATTTTGCAGTTTCAGAAAACAATTGCGCCACAAAAAAAAGTCAGTGGCGCATTGTTCAGATGCTATTTTAAGGGCGCATGCATAATGTTGCTTGTGCACCTCGCACTTTGCTTCTCTCATCTACCTAGCCACACATTCTTCGTACATTATTTGGGAAAGAACAGCTGATACAGCGGTAATAAGTTGTACTTTAAATCAATGCATCTGCAAACACCGTACAGCAAACACATATTTTCTTGACACAGACATCGTGTAGAAGCCCATGACTTTTAGGATTGATGAGTCATTAATCGTGAGAAAACATTGTTTTACCGCGAGTGAGTGTTAAAAATAATGAATGAATGCGGGAGCGCGTGTGTGTTTGTGTAAAATAATTAATGAAAGCGGGCGTGCCTGTTTGCGTCCATCTGTTTAAACACACACAAACTAAAAAACACGTAATGCATAATACAGTCCATGGCAAATCTGGGCACATGCATATTACATAAGGGACAAAAGTCAATAAAGAAAATGCATACAATACTGGTAAGAAACAATGTTTGTTAATTTATTGCGTTGGGCTGCTCGATTTTGGAAAAAATTAGAATCACGTTTTTTTTGGTCAAGATTGAAATCACGATTCTTCAAACGATTTTTGAGTTTGAGTTTTGATGAGCGTCTCGGTCTCGAGCGCAAGCTTGTGGCAGCGTCATGGAACAGTGTCATGGCAACCGAACGTCATCGTTTCTGAAAGCCTCCGTCTACCCTGTCCACACTACAATGCGAACCCAGCGTTTTCACATTTATCCACCTAAGCAATCGTTTTCGAAAAGCATCGGTTTCAGTGTCGGAATTCTCCATTTTAGTGTTGACGGAAAGGCTAAATGGATAAATATTTATGCGTTTATAGATTTTAGTGTGTGTACGGGGCCTATGTGATGGAACAAGTTTGTCGTGTTTCCAAGGGGTGCAGATATAACATTGTAGCACATTTTGCACATTATGTGGGCCTGTGCCTCGCCGGCTTCTTCGAATCCGAATTAGAGAACTCGTTTTACCCTTTTTATCGAGTAAATGCGGCTGTCCTCCCTCTGCCATCTCGCTAGAGCCTGCGGCGCCGCGTTGAATGCTCTGGGGGAGGGTCTGAATTGGCATGCCCGTCTCTTTAACAAAACCTCATAGACAACGGAAAATTCCAAAATAATCGTTCTAACTCAACTCGTCAGATTCAAATGATCTCATGGCTCTTAAAGGGGATGGGAGATGGCACTCTCATTGGTTTATTGCACATTACGCCCAAACCACACCTACGGGTAATTAGGCTACTTCAGACCAACCCTTTTTAGATTTGCGCCGGGCGCAAGCGTCTGAGATGCGCCAGTAAAATAGCAACATCGCCATAGAACCGCCCACAAAGCTACTTGCGCTTGTCGCTTTTCTCTTGCGTTTCAGACTGTTAAAATAGGGCCCATACTGTTAAGCTATTGGGGGACCTGTCTAGCTCAACTAGAGCAATGACTTTAACACAGCCAGGGTTATGGGTTTGATTCCCATAGGTAGAGCGAGGCATTAAGACTGCCAATGTTATGGATTTGATTACCTGTCTCTCTCACATGGTAGAGCATGGCATTAACACTGCCAGGGTTATGGATTTGATTCCCACAGGTAGAGCATGGCATTAACACTGCCAGGATGAAAAGGACAAAATCGAAATGTTGGCTCTGTGATTCATTTTGACAAGATCATATTTAGGTTATCATCAGTTTTTATAAGGCATAAAACTGGAGAGCAGAAATGGGATATTGCAATTTTGAGTTATGGTCGTATAGTTATTTCAAGTCATAAAACTCTCCTATGGCTCACAACTTGGTAAAAAAATTACATTTGTGTCGCATCTTCTTCACCCTAAACGCAATGCCCTGACAAAGCTTGCATCAATATCTTATCTCCCTTTATCCGCAGAATATATTGATTTAAATAAAACAGCCCAGGGATGTTTGAGCCGTGGGTGGTTACTTTTATTCTTTAGAGTTTAGAAGCTCAAATAATTTGGGAGAAAAGTGATAGATTTGAAAAATGCATGTTTAAATGACGCATTCACTGTTATCCATGATTTATATAATTGTTTTCCAAGCACTTAAATCTATCTGTATATTGTATAGGATTTGTTTTAGGATATAGCCGAGTTTAAAAAGAGAATGCTATGCTCAATGTAGAAAGATCAGCACTCTAAATCAACATGTTACTTAACCAGCTATACATTCACCTGCATAGATATCTGGGAGACATATCTGATTTCCAAAACCCTTTTGACCAAAGCAATGGGATTTAAGCAGAGATTCATTCCTTTTATGTTAAGAGATAAAAAAGCAGGAAAATCGGCACTGCTTTGTGGTTGAACCAGAATTGATCTTGTATATTCTGGGTGAAGCAGGTTTTTCAGTTGGACAAAGCCTGACCTCCAAACCAACAGGTTCTCACAGAGGGTAGTAACAGGCCAGTCGCACGGCCATGTTGTATTACCACTACTGTTCATGTAAAATATGGTATCAAAGAGTCAAACGCACCACTTCCGGAATTGATCATCTTGAGTTAAACATTAGATTACATGCCACACAGACATTCATTGCATAAATCACCTGATTTCATAACATAACTTACCTGGTTTAATAACATAAATCGTCTGATTGTAAAACCTAACTCGCCTGACTTCATAACTCGCCTGATTGCATCACATAAATCACCTGATTTCATGACATAACTTGCGTGATTTCGTAAAATAAATCTCCTGTTACATAACATACCTTGTCTAGGTTCATTGAGAATACTGAATGGATTGAGATGAGACTCTGCTGCAGAAAGGGATATCCCATCATGAATCAGCAGGTTTGCATGAAATATAGCAACCGACTATTGCATAATGGATCTGCCAATGAGGGCAAAGTAGCACACCATTTTAACACAGTAGACAGAGAGAGAGAGAGAGAGAGAGAGAGAGAGAGAGAGAGAGAGAGAGAGAGAGAGAGAGAGAGAGAGAGAGAGAGAGAGAGAGAGAGACAGAGAGAGAGAGACAGAGAGACAGAGACAGGGAGCTAGCAGGTATAACAAGGAGCAAGGAGGTACAACAAGGCGCTAAAAGGTTTACCAAGGAGCTACGTGGAGGAGGAGAACCAGCCTAATGTCAACACAGAAAAAACAACAGGACATCTGCTGGGAGTGCAGACAGGGCGGTTGCAGCGGTTGCATTAGTGCCTCTGCACTGTAGAATTAGTATGTGGGGTTAAGACGAGAGAAGCCCCCTGCTGAGAACCATTTGGCTGTACACGCCGTGGGGAACAGAGTTTCTGAGAGGTTAATAACAGCACAGGTCAGCACAGCTTGTTGACGTGGACCTGCCACATGGTATGCTACGCTGCTAGCACTTAACGCTAGGGGAATCAGCTTCAGATGTAGAATCTTATGGTCGTCTCTGTATTGGCTGTAGCCCGTCGACAGACCAACCGAAAAAAACGGATCCACACACTGTGCAATGTGATGCAGCCCTGTTACATCAGACATATATTATCCTCTCATGTCACACCTTAGATATCATAATTCAAATATCAGATCTCATCCCACCTCTCAAATTATAACACATCACATCCAAACTCAGATTTCACATCTAATGGCACATCACAGATAACACATCTCACATATTAGATCCCAGATAACACATCTCATCCAGCACATATCAACACACATCTTATTAAATGTCAGATAGCACATCTCACATAGTACATATCATATCACATCCCAGGCATGGCATTTAATATATCATATCACAGATCACACATCTTAGTTCACATCTCTATTTCATCTCAGATATCGCGTCTCAAAGCAAATCTCATATTACATCTCAGATTATGCCAGCCAGTCCAAAGGAGACATCTGGGACAGTCTCCCATGTCCTCAGAGACCCTCAGGGTGTGATCATAATCATAGTGTATCATGCTCACTGAAATTATTGGAAATACAAAGCGAACTAAACTAAAGTTAAGGTAAGAGAGTCAAGGTTTTTTTTTTGTCAGCCGTCTCTCAGAAAGGAGATTTCTCAGAGCCCCAAAACTCATAGTTCTCAAAGAGGGATGTGTGTGTGTGGAAGGGGGGGGGGGGTGGGGAGGATATCTATGAAGTGTAGAAAGAACATCTGCTTTAACCTTGCGGTCTGTCAGAAAGCCCATAAATATTAACCAAGCCTGTGTCAGACCCCGTGGCCTCTGTGGCATGAGGAAAGGTCACTCAGAATCAGTTCCCCCAGGGCGACACACTGGGCCGGGGGCTGGGTATGGTCCTTCGTGTTGCGCAGTCCTGATCCCTTCCCACCGCTTCAGCACTGCAGGGCTCTCTGGCCCCTGGCCACGAGGCAGCACACAGTGGCACAATAAGACGATATCTCTCATGTTGTGTACAACACAACAACGGAAGACAAACCCAAGGACACGGCACCTGGATAGCAATTACCATATTGGACTAAATGAACAGCGTGTACATAAGAAAAGTTATTGTTGCTTAGCAAGGAAAGTGTAAAGACAGAGAAACTGAGCGAGACAGAGGCAGAGGGAAATAGAGAGAGAGACAGTGAGGAACCAGGAGAGACGGACAGAGAGAGCGAAGAAATGGTCCCTGAAAGAAAAGCATTGAATTCTCACTGCAAGGCTGCCACATAAATCACCAGAATCTACATAAATCCCTGACGTCAAAAACATACATTTGTGTGACACAGACACATAAATCTTGCACAAAAACAGCCGCTTTTATCTCACATTGAAGTGCGCTTTTCAGTCACGGCCGATTGTGTCCCCTAATCAAACAATAGAGAGGGTATAAGAGGCGGGGCCGTAGCATGGGAGCGGGGAGAGGAAGCGCCGAGATCAGCCCAGGCTTGTGTCACAACCAATGAGAGCTAACCTGAATTGATCCATCAGCAGCAACAGCACTCAGGAAATCCATCCATTGATAAACACTTCTTTAGCAGTCTCACGCCACCCGCCCGCCAGCCGTCTCTCCTTTCCATTTGAGAAAATGAGCCAGCAATTTATTTCTAATCCAACACCCCCTTTGTTCACCACCACCGCCGCCCCTCCACCACCACCTCAAAAACAAAAACAGCAACAACAACAACAACAACAACAATAACGGGTGTTAACAAAATAGTGTCAGGACTGTTTGCTCCAGTATGATTTATTGTGCAGAGGTTTCCTATATTTCTTTAGCGATAATAGGAAAATACAGCAATAAATCTGAAAGATGTCACACACATTTTGCTTCGCACCTTTTGGGAAATATCGGAATACATAATGAAGCTAAAGTCACAGAAAGAACGAAAGGGATAAAAGGAGAGGAGGTGCAAGGTGGTGGTGTACGGAGAGAGAAGAGACAAGGGGATGAAAACAAGTGGAAACTAAAGAGAGGGTAGATGGAGGAGAGTCCATGTAGTGTAGTTGGGATTCATGCAGCAGGGAAACGTCTTCAATGAAAAGATAAATGATGTAAGCAGCCTAATTTAATCTGAGCCACGAGGCGCTACAGTATTTTATACTTAATGCCTTAAAAGCATGGATGAGAAATCACAACAGCTGAGGCCGATGTCCACAATAATATTCAGGGGAACGCAGCCCGATTGGTCCATTATCCGCCAATGGAAGAGACTGACAGTCCAACAAATAGACAGAATAACAGATTTTCCTTTTAGCTTATAAATGTGCTTTAATGATAGCTTGTTTGCTAACCCTTTGGGAGACTTCAGATTTAATGTTCCGGCTGTCAAAAGAAACAAAGGACCATTTCCCTGCTAGTTTTCCTTTTCTTTTCCTAATTCACGCTGTGTTTTCAACAGAACGGTTTGCAGAGCACTAGCACAGTTTTCTGTCTATGTATGTAATTGTTCAGTAATTGCATCATGAATACAGCACCCTAATACAATAAAGCCAGTGGAAGGGGAGGTTCTATAATGGCCACTACTATTTATAAACTAGTAATTGTCTGCAGCATTGATGAATAACGGCGGTTCATGGAGCTGCAGGCGGGAGATAGAAGGAGTGATTGTCATTGTGGTGAAGGTCAGTGAAGGCTGAGACAGGACAGACCAGGGGACACCAGAGCTACCATCAACATCACCACCTCATTTGTCTCCTTATCAGCATCTCTCTCACTCGGTCTATCCTTTTCATTTTCTCCCTCTGCCCTCTTACTCCCTTCTCTCCCTATCTCCCAACCCTCTCTTCCTCCCTTTCGCTCCATCATTCCGTCCCTCACTCCTCCTTCCCTTCCTCCCTCTCTCAACCCCTGCCTTCTCTCAATTCCCTGCCCCTCTCTCCTCCCGCCGTCCTCTCCTCTCCCTCTCTCGCCCCTCCCTCCATCTCTCCCCCCTCCTCCTTGTCTACCCCCCTCTCTCCTCCCATCCCTCCCTCTCTACCTCCCCTCCCACATCTTGTACCTCCTCCCTCTCTCCGCCCTCCCTCCTGCCTCCACCCTCCCTCCCTCCCTCCCTCAGGAGGTGTCTGTTTGAGGAATGAGCCACGGTTGGGAGGACACACATTTGCATGATGAACTTTTTTTTTGCCTTCCAGACGCAGCCAGCGATCATCATCGTGATTTTAAACATATCCCATCACCTGCACTACACACACACACTTCTTATGTAGCTATTGGCAACTACCGACAGACTTCTAACATGAGTAGTAGCAATGTAAATATAAATGAGCAAAATAAATCTGAATATTGCATATAGTTCAGGTGGACCATCCTATTGACAAAAAGTTGGGCTGTTTGGCAATGTCAATTAAAACCAAGTCGAGACAATTTATTCGCTAAGTAAAACCACATTACCTCACCCAATACTTCATGTGTGAGACACAGTCTAAATATGATTGATTGCTCACACATTTCCCCATGAGAGAAGTTCTCATCCACATCGCTATGCCCTCCCTGCAGCCTTACCTCGCCTTGGGAGAGGTATGAAATGGAATAGAAATGCGATGAATTGGAAGAGAATGATGAATTGGAATAGAAATGCATATTTTCAAAAGTGTTGTTTTTTTAACGTTCTTCCATGGTCATATACGTATGTAGTTGATATGTTGATCTTTTATGCAACATGCTGGTAACACGCTCTACTAGCTTGATGTGTTATCCTCTCGAAAGCCTTCAACAGATCGACAACATTACAGCATTGCATCAAGTGTGACATCACGCGTCAGAAGACCGCAGGAATACCTGCGTCCGCAACGAATCAACGTCTGAATCACGACCAATATTCCCTCACCCTGCTCATCATGCAGGCTCTTCAGAAAAGAAACTTCAAGGACTGAGCTACTGTGTCGGAATGGAGGGATGTTGATGCGTGTCGCATCGTGCTACAGAAAATGGCGTCCAAGTTGACACACCATGGGACATGCTAGGTGCTCATTAATCAGGATTACCTCATCAAGTCATGGAGCTTAACACAGTGCCAACTCCTCTATGCCAATAAATATCATTGAACATGAAGGACAAACTCCTCATGCCACATCAACATCCAGATGAGACATTAGTTAGTTAAAGTGATGGGATAGGCAGTTCTATAACTGGTACTCCATCATTAGAATCAGTTCATTTAAGTGCACCGAATAGTTCAAGGCTTCAGACTGCATAGTCCCAATCAATCAACTGAATCACGGCGACGTTCGTTTGTCGTCCAAGACCAATGCTGTGTATCAATGCCGCACAGGTTAGCAACCCGCATTTGCTGTCTTCAACGCACCTTTTCCTCCTACGAAGAATTACTCCATTGTCTCATTCATTAGGGGAGAGTGTAGTATTTTGCAAACAAACTACGTTTGCTCGAAACTGATTGAGAGTTCAACTGAACTGTCTTAGAATGGATCGTTTCAGGAAGTGATTTTTTTCAGTTTGTTCACCCAAAAGAGTATACTTTGAATGAATTGTTCACGAACAACACTAATTACTTGAGATGTAAGTAGGGAGGGACTTGTGAACGATGTTTTCTCACGCAGGCCCATGGGCGCAGTATCAAGAGTTAGCGTGCCTTTCCATGCAGCTGCTCTGGGGGGCAGTATTTAGCGTTAACGTCCCTTTCCATAGTCTCCCGTGGGTGCAGTATCTGGAGTTTGGTGTGTACGAGGCTCGATTGTTAAAGTTGGTTGGAGATTGATATCGTCTCAAACCCAGTGGGGTGCAGCGAGATGAAGACATTTCATGACAAATGCGCTGTCTGTCCTGGGAGCAGAATGTTCTCTGCATCAGTCAGATGTCTGAGAGGAGCGGCGGAGAACGAGTTTTGCGCTGGTTACCACTTCACTGTTCCTCAAGCACCCGTTTTGATCCAGCAGAAAACAGGAATTAGTTCCTGTGGATACCGCAAGCTGCTTTTATCAATGATAAACAAATGGATTCAGAATGAATACAAATATACAATGTATTATAAACCTTATACTGTGCACTTGTTTATAATTTAACCGAAATTCACTGTTATGGTGTTATTACCATTCCCACTTGATCTTGTAGTGTCTATGTTCTGGTTTTAACCTTATTTCCGTTTTTTTCATATGTTGAAGTTTTTTGCCTAATGTGTGTATGAAAACAAATTTCTCCCAACAGGGCATTTGCTCTCACTGGTTTCTTTGTGTAGCCTAATTGCTCAGGGAGGAGAAGCGCCGTGCTGGAAGAGAGAAGCATTGTATCTAATAATGCACTGCAAATATAAATAAATAATCGACAAGGCATGTCTGACATTTCTGGACCAACACACTCTCCTCTTGCCTCATGGAAAACACTCGACGGGTTTCCAAGACAACCTCCCCATTCACTCCATAGCCAAACGTACATATCCTATAAATACACACAGTACCTCATATATATACACACTACCTTGTATGCATGTATATACACTACCTCCTATACATAAACACACATTACATTTACATTTAACAGAGGCTTTTATCCGAAGCGTCATACAACCATTCATACACAATACTTATACTTCACCTCTTCCTCATCACTCCTAGACTACGGTGTTGGGTTGTGCATCAGCGTAGTGTTGTGATCAGCCTATTTCATAGTCTATGGATCAGCCTATTTGTACAGTCTACGGATCAGCCCGTTTATACAGTCTCTCAATCAATCTATTTTATACATTATATGGATGGACCTATTAGATACATTCAATGGATTACCCTATTTTATACATTCTATTGATCAGTCTATTTTATACCTTCAATAAAGATACAATTTTATTCATTCTACGTATCAGTTTATTTTATACAGTCCATGGGCCCAACAATGTCAGGCCCAACAATAATCACTGACATTGATGTATAATTATAAGAATAATATGTGTTTGTTTACAACAAACGCAATTATATCGTCTTGAACTAAGCAATAAAACAATACTACAGACAAATGCAAACCTGCGTCTCAGATTAAAATATTTATGTAAGCAGATAGACAAACAACCACCACTAGTGAATACATTTGTGGAATTATGGGCTCCCAACTGTTTCAACAATTCTGATTCGGTACCGGGGGTCAGACTATAAATGAGAACTTTTGGATTTTTTGACCTGGACCCTATTTTCTAATCATTTTAGGTCTAGGAGCCTAATTAGAAAAAATTGAAATGGTTCTAGTATTGAGGGAAAACGCTGCAACTGAAATCCGGGAAATACAAGCTGCAATGTAATTCATTGGGGCAATAGCGGCCTGTCAATGTCCTCTGAAAGTGCCTGTTTTTGCCACTGACTCAGAATATATTGTCACATAATGGAAAGGATCCCCTTACTTTCAGTTTGAACCGGTCTGTTTATTATTGTGTCCAACCAAATCTTGCTCAAAAAGAAGCAAGGGTTGCAGGAAAAGAACGGCGGAAATGTGAGTTCAAGTTGGTGAGGCGAGTTTGTTGTGTAGAACGACCGAAGTTGAGGGGTTACCTAAAATATTTGGAAGAAGGATAGTTGAGATTTTAATGACTTTGGAAGTTGGAAATTTCCTGCAACAACCCTGAAATGATATTTCAGAGCGAGAGTTCTCTTTGAGCTAGACATTGTTGGATACAATGAAAAACAGACTGGATAAAGCGAAAGATAATGGAAAAAGTTCCATTCTCTGCAGGAATCCTTTCCATAACGTATAATATAATCTGAGCCTGTTTGTGGCAAAAAGCAAGCATTTTTTTGAGGACGTACATTTGAGGGACGTTATTGCCCCAAAGGATTACACAACCCGTTTTTTTGCCGATTTCAATTACAGCGTTCTCGCTCAATACTACACCGATTTCAAAAACTGGGATAAAGTTAAAATATATGAAAGTTCTACTTTAAGGGCTCAACAACAAAACAGGAACCAAACCTCTCTGATTACCTATCCATGCCTTTTTCTCTAATATCTATTCATAAGCTCTGCAAGTTCTGTTAGCCAGGACTCCATCTCCGAGGAGAGCGTCTTGTCCCTGGTTCTCTCTAGGGGCATCAGAGCAGTCATGTGACCACTCTGAGCTCTTAGAGCCAGGAGAGCAATGCTGCCCTTAAACTGGACCGATCCATCTGAGCGGAAAGAAATGCGTAACCCAGGAGACAATTATCATGCTGAGAGGAACATTCAGGAAACTGCATCCGGCCATAATCACACATTGGACTGTTCACTGCTATCATGAGAGACGTCAGTGAAATAGAGGAATAATAATTTTCCTGTTTATGTATGCTCACATTTGGAGTCATACTGGAACCATATGTGCCGTATTTCAGTTTTTGAAACTCCCACAGCATTATTGATTTTCTTTTTTTTGTAATTGGAATATGGAAGCGTCTGGAGACATCATTGGGGTTGATAAAACACCTGACAAACGATATATCTCTGGTGCATGCAGTCGGTGGTGTTTAGTATTTGTATAGATTTTTATGAATAATGTATCAATCTAAAGTCTGTGCATTCAGGGCTTGCAAAAAGGGATGACAACAACCGCTAGCTAGTGTTACAGTTCGCAACACACTGGAGCCCACAGCGTCTGACCTAGCGACTTAGCAACATACTCTCCAAGCACGTCTCAGGTTAACGCTACTCTCCTCCTGACTGTTGCTCCTGAACATAGACTACAATCAGGAACAGAAGCACAGGATATCCTTATTAATATGCCAAGCCAGAGTCTGGAAAATGTAAACAAAGTTGACACTATGCAGAGCTTAAGTGATACCAACTGGAACTGGAACTGCTCCTGCCTGGCTGGTGAACAGCTTCCGTTCCTATACAAAGTGCTTAGAAACTGCCTGAATCACTGCACTATTTGGACAGTAGACTGGAGTCTAGGGTGCTGGTGAAACTGTTGCTGACTTAAAAACTATCACATGTTGTGTAAGACTTTTCAGACACATACAAACGGATGTTTAATGGTCAATGCAATCACTTAGGGTTTCAATAAGGTAGGATATACTGCAAATAATGTGTAGCTCAACTGTCTAAAACGTTAACAAGATTATTTTTGCATTTAAATTGTACTATTCTCATTGTGCGTATGCATTTCTACTTCTGGCCTGTACTTTCTGCTGAGACCCCTGCATTTCTCGTCTGAAATGAAGAAAGTACATCTTGTCTCAAGCGTACAAAAATATGCTGTTAGAAATTATTGACACGGTATTAACATGGTTTCCAATTGATCGTAGTTCCACGTATTCTAACAGTGGCCTCTCGTTCTGGGTTCCTGTAATGACCCACAGAAGGACATACCCACCGAAGGGTGATATCTGAAATATATGGACGCATCTCCTGGGTTTACATTCCCTTCCTTTTTAGCCTCTGGATCCCTGTTGACATTCATTACTGTACAGCATGGGATCGATACGCACAGAGAGCTACAGTTGTGTTATTGATGGATGAAGTGCTGTCGTACAGCCCGAGCAGGGGGAACAGAGATCCTTTCAGACCCCAGACGCCTCAACACCTTGTTACGTTGGCGGGACCTGAGCTGCACCTCAAGTCAGCTCAAAAATTAATTGGACACGGAGGAAAGTTCGCATGGTGCACACCTCTCTATTATGGATGTCGCGTTGTTTAAAGAATCCCTGTTGATAGATAGAAAACCGAGCCATTGACACTGGGATCTCTGCTTAAGGAAGGAAGCGGGGGGGCAAAAGTGGCTGCGGAGCGATCTTAAGACGAATAGAACAAGCAGTTCTGTTTGGTGGGAGAACATAGCGGAAGATAACTGACCTTTACCGTCAGGTCGGGGTACAGATGGACAGTGTCTCCGATGGCTTCCCAGAACTGTATAATATACATATTTTATAAAGACAGGCTTAGGTAGCTACAGTGTAAGATCATCAGATGATCAATAATCTAGTTATGTTATGTACTGTATCTATAGCAGGATCAAACTCATATTTACAACAGTTTAGTTGTGTTGTCTAGTTGGTCATTGTGTTATAAACTGTTTTCATGATATACAATTGTCATGACACTCTCCGAGTCTCCGTTACATCACATGTCAGAGCAATTGGTCTGTTTGTGCTTTGGTTCTCAATGACAGAAGGAAGACGTTTTAAACCCCCTGCACCAAAACTAAAAGTCGTTATTCAGTAGCTTCTCCAAACCCAGCCCCTTGATGTGACAATATGGGGTCTGTGGCCACATGACTCACGAGTCATTGAAAATTCCTTTTAATAACCACACAAATAAAACATTGTGTTGTGATGGTGGAGGTGGAGGCGCCAACAGACGCAGGTAGCCCACACATATTGATCACCCCACTAAACTATTCTCTCTCTCAGAGCTGCAAGGACAAGAACTCATGATTTAAGAATAACTACTTCTTCTTCTACAAGCGTCTGCAGTCGGTGGCCAGATGAATGTTGCAATCACAGAGTGAATAAAATACAAGACTAGGGTCAAATTGGGTTTTCAGAGCAAGCCCTGGGTTGACGCAATTTGGCAGTGGTATTTTATGAAATATTTTTACGTTGCTCAAGATACATAAGTTAAGTGAACAAACAGATGGTTCTCCATCTCTGCAACAGATGCGATGTTATCCAAAAATATTAATCTCTCCCCCATCGCTCTTTCTTTCTTTCTTT